>NC_134460.1:130687323-130990353 GCF_047948215.1 Lycorma delicatula
AAGTCTTGAGCGCCCATACACTCTATCCAGCATTGGGGCATGTTTTACTTAGAAACCGACAAAATTTTGTTGTGCAGATGTGGCAGAGTCCCATTTTGCTGAGAAATGAAAATTCTTCAATCTTCATTTAGTTTTGGAGAAAGCAAGTCCTGCAGCATCTCTAGATAAGAATGCCCTTTTACTATGTTTCCATCAAAAAAGAAAAGGCCATAAATTTTTATAAACGAAACAGCACTAAAAACATTAACTTTTGGTGAATCTCATTCCTGCTGTATAATCTTGTGTGGGATTCTAAAGTCTCCATATTTAGAACATTGTGACAAGAAACTTAACCATTTATGTAGAATGTTGCTTCATCAATAAAAATTAACCGCAATAAGAAGTTATCTACTTCCTTATCAACTAACAGCATCTCATAGAAATCTTTACATTTTCTTTTTGTCACTTACACGAACAGCTTGTACTGGTTGTAATTGTTATGGCTTGAAATGCAAGTACCAAGCAGTCATATGAGGTATCGCAAATTCTCAGCTAGCACAATGAGTAGACTTTTACTGCATGATGGCCCCGTACTCTTCTCCTTACACAAACACCTTGATTTTTCAAATTGTTTATACTGGCAATGAATGTTCTTAGCTGACTGGGGATCTGTTGAAACACTGTCAAAATGGACTCTGAACTATTATTATGGATTCTGTCTTGCTAAATTGTAGAACACAAAAGACCTTCTGTTACACAGATATCATATTGTTTACGTCTGAGATTAGCAAACATTTAATTGCTGGCATTGCAATCTGGCTTTGGTTATTTATAAATGTAGGATATATACTTTTATTCACTGGCCATGTGTGGTTATGCTGGTATAGGATTTTGAAATCAGTTCATTCTTTTTTATATACACTGTGTGTGTGTATGTGTGTGTGTGTGTATACCCCCTTAATTTTTAAATCTAAAATTTAATAAATATCAAAACAACTAATTTGAAGAACACAAAGTATTAAACAATAAGATGTCTAATTTTTTTTAACTTCAATTATACTACCAGTAGATATTTCATTATATTTTCAGAATTCTTTAAACTTAATGTTGTTTTTTATCAGTGAACTGAAATATTATTAAATTAACCACCTAATACAGTAATAAACAGTTCATTAACTATGAATTTCTTTTTACTTTTATATTACCTTTTTTCTCTCTTTATATTTAATTATAAATCGTAAGCTAATTCCCAATCAGAACTGCTGTAGTTTTTTTTAAATGTACACCAAAAAGACATCTACATGACAAAAGCACTTATCAGATCACATCTTCTAGTACATTATATCAATATTACAAATAAAATGTTTCGTTTTGCAAAATTTAATTAAACCATAAATAAGAACTTTTCTTATTCCTATTACAGATTGTATTAAGTAAACATGAAAAGGAAAAATTAATATTATTTTATGTTTCAAAATTATATAATTACTGATATTATCAGCTATTAAAAAAAAAGTAGTAACACTCCCTTTATTTTTGAAAATATATTTTTAAAATAATGCACATATTTTTCGAAAATTTAACATGAGGAATTTACATTACTATTCTGGAACAGCAAAGATGCTTGGCCATGACACTCCTTCAAAAAAACTTGCTAAACTTACAGATTTCAGAAACCTTTTAGGAATAATATAATTCTTCAGTTGTTTAATGAACTAGCTCTGGCAGTTCAGCCAAGACAGAAAAAAATTTGCAAGGGTGTTTATGAATGGCTACTGTTGAGGCCATAATTAATAAAGGAGAAACTTCAAACTGTAAAGTTGACAATGTTTTGAAGATTTTGCAGTCCCCAAAGACTGAATGTACTAAGCTAGACAGAAAATACCTTCACAATTGAGCTATTAGAGTAAGTGTTTCAGATGAAATATATTTAGATGGTTTTATTTTTATAAATTAAAAAACAAATAAAAAAAAAATATATATATATATATACACACACATCTTATTTGTAAGCAAACTTGTTATAATAATAATAAATCATCAATGTCATTATAAAAAAGAAAACAATCCTGTATTTTGTACTGGGTAAGTTTGGCACAAGACATATAATAGGTTTATCTTGAGGTCAGGAGGTAGGGTTCATAGTATTGTTTCTTCAAATCATGGGGGTCAATGCAGTTAATAGACATTCATTTATTTTTTATTTTATTTTTAATAATATTCTATATCTTTTCTATCCTAGGTAATTTCTATATGAAGGATGAATACACATCTTTTTTGGCCAGAACGATACTTTTTGGAACATTAGCATTAAATCTAATAATGAGAAGAACTAAGGTTTTTTCTATAACTGATAAAAAATTCATAGTTCTAAAAATTCTTTTTTTTTCAAAATATTGTCATGTTAAAATAGTTCTTGACAAATAGATCGGGTAATCATTTACATCAAACTTAATTATTAATAAATTTTAAACATTTTTATCATGAAAATTTGTATGCATTTAGATAATTGATATTGGATGGTATATGTAATTATAAAGATAATCTTATGGTATAAGATTATAAAGTGATAAAAAAAAATCAAAGAAGCAAGATGTGTCTGTAATATTATTAAGAAATTACTTGGCCTATATTTTTTCAAACTAATGTTTTAAAAATGAAATTTGAAAATGGTACAAAAAATGCCTTGAACATTTAATGCAAGCTTGAACATGTTTTTAGATGCCGAGTAAATTAAAATATCATTAACTGCTGGACTGTATATGGTTGGGGATGCTTTTGTCTCCCAGTAATGAATGACATTTTAAGTGTAGGTGGTGAATTTATTCAGCACTTTAATACCTGGGTAAAAAATGTAAATTATCTAAGACATTTTGTATATGATTGCATCTCAATCAAGAGAATAATAATAATAATGAGAATAATAATTTAACACCGCATTTAGAGTAACTAACAAAGAAACTGGAATAATTTAAGGATATGAGTTCTACCGGTAAAAAATAAAGGAAAAATTTCATGGAAATTTAAGTCCAGAAATGCTTTGATTTTAGATTTTATGCCACAGTGAAATAATTATGGCAGATTTTTATTCCAGAAGTAAAATGATACTGTACTGAAATTCCTGGGACATGTTGGCAATCTGGCTTTTGAGCTGGAGAAAAAAAGAAAGAAAAAAGTCCCAGAACTGCTCAAGTGTATAATTAATTTCTGTGAAAATTGTTGTAAAGACAAAAGAGATTAGACTCAATTTATTTTTAGGTTTGGAATAAATGTATTTTGGTCAATTGACAATAAATAAATAAATGTTTTTCAGAAATTACAGGAGGTGCAGTTTTTGAGACCCATTTTTTTTTTTATTCAAAAATATAAAATCGTCAATTTTGCTTTCTAAATCTGTCCCAAGATTTTCAGTACAGCATCCTACCATCATTGGAGAAACCAGGATGAAATTTTTGTGTCTAATGGAAGACCTATGTTAGTATGAACTTTTTAACAATTTTCACCAGTAGAACATAACCTGCAATTATTTCAGATTCTTTGTGATAAGGAATAGATGTTTCATTTCCTTAAATTCTTGAAGTGCATAAATGGAGATTTCTTCAGACAAAAATTTCAAAAATAAGTTCAAAAATATATTAAAGAATCTTACTTCACTATATGTGCTTTAACTAATGGTCCAAATAATGCATTGTTTGGTACAATAAACTTATTCTCCAATAAAGTGTCAAACAGTTTTCTAACACCATCTGAGTCTCCTTTCTCAGCTAAAGTATTCAATAATCTCCAACAAGCTGCACTATATATAAATGGTCTATCTTTTTCTTTCTCTTTTTCAATGTCATCATCCTCTCTAGCTTGTTGTTTTAAGAATTCCACAGCATCTGAAATCAAAACATAATGCTTAAAGTTAAATTTTTTAATAATTTTAAAGCAGTTTGATTAAAAAGAAGGCTATTAAAAAACAAACAAAATTAGTTGTCCACTTTTGCAATAAAAGTAAATATTATGTTCAGATTTGCAGATTCACAAAATCTAAACTTGACAAAAAAAAACTGATTCAAAAAAGTAAATGGAATAGGTGTAAAAACTGCTTTATAGCTGGGTAAGTGTTCTTCCAGTAACCTTACCACATTTTAGTGCAGTATTTTTTTATGACTTTCACTTTTTAAGTTGTGTTTTTAAAGTACATAATAAATTTTATGATCGATTTGTCAGTAGGGTATTATTAAAATTAGTAGGATGAGTTTTGTTAATAAAGAGGAAAATAAAAGATTAATTAATAATGCCATGAAATTATTAGCTAAGTATTACAACAAAGAAGCTGTTCAAGAAAACCCAATAATTTTCTGTTCAAATGCTCAGGAATATGTTACAGCAGTAATGAGTGACTGTAAGAACACTCACAGTAATAATACCAGACACAAGAAATCGAAGAATGCCAATCACCTTGTTTTACAATACCTTGAACAAAATAAAATACAGGAAAACTGGATTAGATGTTTTTGAAAAGTGTAGGGTTAGTTGTAGGCCAGTACATTGACAAGAACTTAGAATATGAGGAAAAAATTGTTTCTATTAGGTATAAACAACATGGCATGGTATAACAGACAATTGCTAATTGAAAAGCATGGTATTGGAGACAAGTAAATTTATTCTTTCAGAAACATAAGAAAATATTATAATAATATTTCTATATTATTATGACAATATTACAGAAATAATGTGCATCACTGATGAAATGTCTGGTAAAGAGAAGTTACAGTAATATAATTTCATCTAATACTAACAATTATACTTTTTAATAATTTATTTAAAATTATTAACATAATTTCACAACTAATAATGTTAGTAAACTTTAATAAAATTTAGTTCACTTCAGGACTTGTTTTATTTAATGGTTGCAGAACAGTGATAAATATGAAAAATAAAAATGAAGAGATTAGACTACAAAACAATAAGTTTGAAGAGTAGTAATTTTCTGTATATTTAAATACTTTTGCAGATGAGTGTATTTATTTTGCTCACACTTTTACGTTCACAATGAACTCTTTCTACTTTTTGTATGCACCAGCCATTAGTAACAGAAAATCAGTTTGTAGTACCAGAAAAATACAAAAAAAATTTCATTCTCTCTCTTTCCAGGTTCTTACCTGTTCTCTTGAGGTTTTCAACATGAGCAGATTAACCATATTATTAATGTTAATCAGACAGAAAAAAATTCACTAAATACTAAATTGTTCAAAAAAAAAACTCACCATCTAATTTATTAGCCTGTACCAAACCAGTGGCTAATTTAATAGTTTTAATGTTATCAAGTTTAATGTCTGGTTCATTTTTTAACAATCTTTCATACTCCTTAACAGCAGAGTCCAAGTCATTATTTTCCAAATAAAGTTCTATTAATAATGCATACATTCCAGTAGTAAATGTAAATCCTTCAGATTCCAGTTCCTAAAAAATAAGAATTTATAAAAAAATCATTAAGTACAAAAATATTTATTTTTTTTTATTAATGAAATCAACATAAATAAAAATTAACCAATTAATACAACACTAAGACAAAACTAACATTTGAGAAAATATGTAGCGAATTTTGATTTTTTAATAGAAAACATCTTCAGTTTTGAATTTTGTTTAAACAAGGGCAAGTCAAAAAGTAAAGTGAAGTTTTAAAAATCAATATATTTATTTGTACTTTTATAAATGTTACATGCATTATTTTTCAAGATAATCCCCTACTACTTCTCTGTACTTAGTCCATCTTTTAACAAGAATTGGAAATCCTTCCTGGAAGAAAGTTTTCACCGCTTAAATGGCCTCATTAGATCGATGATTCCCTCGCAACTCTTATTTTAATGGGCCAAAAAGATAAAAATCACCTGGAGCCAGGTCCAGACTGTATGGAGGGTGGTCCAGCAGCTCAAAACCGAGATCTTGAAGGCAAAGAATTGTTTTTTTGGTTGTAAGAGGTCAAACATTATCCTAAAGCAAAATCACACCTTTAGAAAGTTTAAAATGTCTTTTCAATTTGATTTTTGCTTCAGTAAACACAGTAGCTCAAGTTGTCACTGTTTACTGATTGACCTTTAGGTGTGAAGTAAACCAAAAGTGGACCTTCCATATCCCAGAATATCGTCATCATCACCTTTCCTCCAGACATCCGAGTTTTCTTTTTTTCTGTGGGAGATGAAGGATTTCTACACTAAACTTTGTCACTTACTCTCGGGTTCAAAGTGATGGACCCATGACTTGTCAACGGTTATTATTCACTTAAGAAATGAGTCTCTTTCATCTACATTTCAAAAGCTTCTGAGAAATTTTCAAACGATTCTCTTTGTGGATGCTCGTCAATTGACATTGAACTAAGCCAGCACAAACTTTTCCAAAGTTTAAAGAATCACGGATAATTGAAAATGCTGAGCCATGGCTTATATTCAACTCATTTGCAATGTCATCAACTGTAATCTTGCTTCCACTCATACAACTCTCTCCAGATTGCCGCTGCATTCAATGAATAATCTCTGCTGGTTTCACCCCTTCTGAAATGAGGAAACATATCACTGCTAGCATTTCTTCCACGGTGGAATCAGACAAAAGAGTACTCATTTTAAACAGACTTTTAAACACAATCACAAATAGCTAACAATGAAACAATACTTTCAATGAACAGCTGATAGAGGTTATGAGTTATAGCACAACAACCATTGCTGCCATACATGTGATTGAGAGGGAAATCATAATTTCCCTTTACTTTTTGGCTTACCCTCATAACTTATATAAAAAAGTCTTGGTTTTTAATTCAGCAATAAAAATTTTATATATTAAAAATTAATAGATATTAAAACCAAGTTATGAACAAAATACAATACCTTTTTCTCTAATCTAAAACAAATAACCATTTATAAATGTTCACTTTTATAAGCTCTAATATATTTAGAGAAATCCTTTAAAGACCTATTGGTTATATAATTATGAATTGTAAAATTTAATTTATATATATATATATATATTTTTTTTTTTTCTTTAACAATATTGTTTTGTTTTTATTAAAACAGTTGACTGTGTTTTTAAATGTTTCATATGCTAATTTGTAATCTTTCTTAGATTTATTAACAATGCAGGATCATCAAAAAAGATTTCAGCAGTAAAAAAAAAATTGTATCTCCCTATGTAACCGAGATAAAAGTATTAACTGAAACTGTAAAATAAATGGAATATCAAAGTTTTTTTTTATTTAGGTGTGACCAGTTCTGACCTTGAGCCAATGCGCACAATGGCACACAATATCTCTGTGCCACTTTCAGTCAGTGTAATGGTGACAGGTCAGTAGAAAGCACAAGGCGTTTTGTGGTTAGCAGAGTATAAATCAATTATAACTGGTCAACGGACATTCCAGTGTGTTTATGGCAATGATTCCTCTCCTGCAAACAACCTTAGATGGTGGTACAAGCAGTTTAAGAATCTGGCAACATGGAAGTATAAACATCCCCCAGACAGTCCAAAATGAGTAATGAAGCAGTTGAGCGTATATGCCAACATTGTTTAAGAAGACCTAAAAATTCAATTTCAAGATGAAGTTTACAGTTACGAATTCCAAAGATAACTTAATCAAAATGTGTTACTAAAGCATTTACTCTTACACACTTACAAAATTCAGCTTAGACAAATTACACCTAACACAAATTACAATTACACCTATTGTTGTAAAGAATTTAATATGTTGAATTCGCAAATAAAATACTTAATTACTTTGACGATGACAAAACATTTTTAAAACATACTAGGTTCAATCCATTTTAAGTGACCCAAAGGTTGCTTGACCAATTCAAAAAAATTGAAACTTACCTACCCACTTGTTTCCTACATGTCTCAGGAGCTTAAATTTTTTTTTATCCATTTACCTGTGGCAGTCAATTTTGTTACAGTGCACACATCTCTTTTTGTAATCTTAAGGGTTTATGGAAAAAATCATAACTAAAAAACTATTGGTCCTGTGGTTTATTTACCTATCTCTTTTCTTACTATGAGAATATTACCAATTAAGTTGAACATGAAAAACAGTGAAATTACAATTTTGGTAATTTTTTTAAAAGGAAGGGATGGTATACACAGTTTGAATTATTTTTTTATATGTAGGTATAAGTTAGTAGTTTTACCATAAATAATATACTTATCCCTACATTTTTATTAAAAAAATAATATAAAAAAAATCAAATTTTGGCTTCAAATAACTCTGATTGCGCTGGTGATAAAAATTTCAAATTTGCTCAACTTACAGTGCTTTTGTAGAAATAAAGGTTCTTGTGCATTGTACTAATAAAAAAGTTATAATTCTCAAAAATCATGAAAATCCTGTTAAAAACAATATCATTTTAACTTGCTAAATAAGTGCTTCAAGGCAGTTGGTTTCTTGTGTTCTTGGGACTTTAGTATTTTAAGGTTGGCGAACCTGTATCATTCATGGCCACACTAGTAATGTACACACTGCATTGTTGTCTGTAAGTTGTCGCATTGTAGTATCTTTGATTATGTGCGAGTTATTATATTGTAAAATGAATAAGAAAATCAATGTTGCTGGCGACTGTGAAATACGTGAGTCATATGTTTTTTAAACCATCCAAACGTTAAGCCGGCTGAAATTCGTAGGCAGTAGGTTGCTGTGTATGGTGATAATGTAATGAATAGAAGAAACATCCAAAAATAGTGTAAAAAGTTTAGAAATTAACAAAATTAATGTGCATGATGAAAAACGTTTAGAGCAGCCCTTGATAATCATCACCGAGGACTTGTTGAAACATGTCGATGATGAAATCAGAAAAGATCATCGCTCAAAAATTTCAGATCTGGCCCTTCTTTTTCCTGATGTTTCAAGAGCTGTTATTAGTCACATTGTTCGTGACCATTTAGGCTTCAGAAAGGTTTGTGCATGTTGGATGCTGCTCATCTTAACGTCACAAAAAAACTCGAATGGGATCTACTTTGGAATTTCTGATGAGCTGCACAGAAAAAGGTGATGAGTTCCTTAATTCAGTTGTTACCGATGATGAAACATGAATTTTGTATTAAGTGCCGGAGAGAAGATGACAGTCAATTGAATGGCGTCATCCTCAATCACCAACTGGTCCAACAAAGGTCAAACCACAACCATTGGATGCCACCGATGGCCAGTCTTTTGGGATCAGTTTGGCATACTGCTGATTGATTTCATTCCACATAGAATGATTATAAATGCAGAAGCCTACTGCGAAACTATATACGTTACAGAGCGCTATTCAAAATTGGCGATGTGGACGGATGACTGGCAGCGTCATCCTGCTGCACAATAATGCGCGTCCACATGTTGTGGGTCTGACATGTGATTTACTGAGATCTGGATGGAAAATTTACGATTACCCAACATATAGCCCAAACTTAGCTCCATCTGATTACCACTTGTTTTGGAAATTTAAAGAATGTTTGAGTGGTAAGCAATTCACAGCTGACAATAAACTTAAAAATGCTGTTAATCAGTGGCTAAATTGACTGGCAGCAGAAGAACAAGACGAGGATATATTGAAGCTTGTGTACCTCTACAATAAATAACTTAATTCATGTGGCAATTATATAGAGAAGTAGTATAAGGTATGTAGTTTAAGAGAAATAAAAAATATTTATAAAGTTTTCAAAATAAATTTTTTTACAATGAAACTGCCTTTACTTTAGAGATAACCTCTCGTATTTTCACAAAAATAATATTACTGATAACTAATAAAAAAAAAGAAAAAGAAATTATTTCCATACCTTCCAAAAATTAACAACTTTGTCAACATTTCTATTTTGACACAATACAGCGAATAACTGCCTTTTAAGGTTAACCGCAGGATCACCCTTAGCTTTCAGTCTTTCAATTGAAGTCTTCAATGACTCTTCAGTCTGTTAACAATGAAAATAGGTTTATTACTTATTTTTAAAATAAATATTTATTAAATTATGAAAAATAATGTTACTTATTTATATAACATGTAAACCATATATTAATGGAATATTATGAATACAGAATGATATTAATTTTGTGAATAAATGTCACCCATTGCTGTAAACATTATTTTTTTATGATTTACAGGATGTGGATGGGTTTTTAGTACAAGATTTCAGGGGGACAAGAATTATACCAAATAAAAAACTATATTGTAACAAACTATATTGAATTATATTGTATAAAAAACTTTTATACAAATATTATTTTGAATAAAATTAATTGATTGTTCTCTTAATAATAAATAATTTTTGATCAAAACACCAGCTAATTCACCTTGTATAAAATAAAACATGCAACATAAAAAATCACTTTTGTAATTTTACCAGAAAATTTGAGTTAGCTATACATCATACTAACTATAGAATCTATGACAAAAATAATAAAAGAAAATGCTGCACTTTGTTTCAAATAATAGTAATGTTGTTTTGATATAACTTGAAATCATTCATTTTAACTGTAAAACTACATATATATATATTCTATTAAATAAACCACCTAGTACAGAATACTGAGTTATATTAAATGATTAATTATAGTAAAATAATGAATGATTTGAAGTTATATCAAAACAAAGTTCGAATAATATTGAAAAAAATATATATACATATATTATTTTACTAAAATTAATATTTTAATATTAACTCATATTCTGTACTAGGTGGTTTGTTTTTTTAATTAACAGAATTAAATACACACACACAAATGTAATTGAACACATAAAGCAGACCAAAAATGTACCCAAAGGGTCATATGCTAACCACTTCTTTCAAATTGGTTAAAGAACCAAAACAATTGTTTACATTAAAATTCAAGACAATATTTTATATACCTTTCATTATCTGCTAGGATATCAGGCAGATTGCTATTACAAATCAAATGATTCTAATTGGAACCAATCAATGAAAGTAAGCATGCAATGAATACTTTATTATAAAAGGGATCAGAGTCGTAACCAGGCATTGGTGTATAAACATTTTAGATTGTAGGGGCATCGGATTCTGGATTCAGCTTATTAGCACAGAAAGTATTCAAATCACATAAATCACTTGTAAACAAACTGATCACAAATAGTTTAGCAAATTGGACCCTATAGCAGAATGTAATTATTTATTGAACAATATGTTTTTTATCAATTACAGCTTATGTTTATCCTACAGTAATTTCACAATTTTTTAAAATTTATTTTTTTTATGAAGTGGAGATCTCTACCAAAACGCATAATGAGGATAGTGAATGAATTTAGCAGCAAGTAATAAAATTAAATTTTTAATAAAATAACTTTAACAATATCTGCTCAGGAAAAATTGAAAAAATAAATTTCAAACATCTGGAACTGACTAAAATTTACATATACTTTATCAACAATGCAACACTAATTCAAACAATTTATAAAGATTAAAGGTACATTTCATTATCTAGGTTTTGTCCTTAATATTTTATTACAGTAAAAAATCTTTTTTTGTAAGGCAAAATTATCTCTCCTTAATTCAATCTTTGAGTCCAAATTAGTGCAACATTTGGTGTACATTACTAAAGAAAAATGCAAATATTTCATTTTACGAGGCATATTCGTAAAGTAAGGGCCATAAGCTTATATTTAAATATTAGTGGGTCTGAACACAGTTTCACGCAAGCAGGGCCATCTATTGGCTATTTACAAAGTCACTGCAGTTGTTGTTTTGATTAAGCAGTCGTTTACCTTCCGTGAATGCAGATCACAATGCCTGCAACAATCTTTCTCCCACCAGTTGTGAAGTGTGCGCTGTAATTTGATTTGATTTTTGTATACAGCAGTGTCTTCAGCTGTTGAAAATTCATCGGAAGTTGTGCCTGTGTATGGACCTACAGTAACGAGTGAAAAAAGTTAGACAATGGTGTCGGGACTTTAAAAACAGCCACATAAATGTGCATGACAAACAGCAGTACCAGGCCCAGTATTCAGACCAAAGAAATTGTTGAACAAGTGAACCGAAAACTAGGATGTTATCGGTGATTGACGATTAGAGCTCTGGCTAATGAGTTTCTGCATGTTGGATGCACCTCCATCTACACATTGTCACAGAAAAACTTGGATATCACAAACTGTGTGTAAGGTGGGTACCAAAAATGGTCACTGACCAACACAAAGAGCAAAGAATATGCAGTGAATGAGTGTTTATGGACAGTTATAGACAAGATGGAGATGATTTGTTTTCCCACATTTACAGGCGATGAGACATGGATATTCTACACCAATGCACAATCAAACAAGTCAATGCAGTGGTGCCATTTAAGTTTCCCAAAACTGAAAAAGGTTTAAGCCATTTCCATACTAGAGTCGAACAATGTTGGCTACCGTTTTTTTGGGACGAAAAGGGGGTCATTTTGGTTGATTTAGTGGAATGGGGATCAACAATTACAGCTGATGTGTACTGCAAAACGCTCACCAAACTGAGACATGTGAATCAAACTGTCGTCCGGCGTATCCTACTTCATGACTACGTGCGTCCTCACATCGCTGCCTTAACCAAGAAGATTCAAGAATTTCATTGATCACCCACCATATAGTCCTGTCCTTGCACCTAGTGACTACTTCCTCTACTTGAATTTGAAAAAAAGGCTTGGACAACAGTTTGAAAACGAGGAACTCAAGGCTGTTGTCAACTGGTTCAATTCATTTCTATATATATGCAAACTTCTATATAGAGGAGTTAAAGAAACTGTTGCAGCATTTCAAAAAGTGATTAGAACTAAATGGCGATTATGTGGAAAAGTAAAGTAGATATGTAGTAAACTAAAACTGTAAGTAAAAACCTTTTCTCACCAGTTAATTTTTTTTAATGACCAAACAGGCCTTACTTTATGAATATGCCTCGAATATTGAAAAAGACATGTAGATTATTGTGGCGGTTTTAAGTCTATTAGTATATAAATTTGGTTAATTTATATTTTAATAGCACAACCATCATCACTCCATAATTAAATACAAATATTATGCCAATGCATTTTACAACTTTTTTAAGTGTTTTTAAAAAAAAATACATTTAATGATCAGTTGAATTTTGGATGGTTTAGCCATCTTTGATTCTGTATTTTGTTTTTGTTCAACTAATACACAAATGTAAAATTTCAACTAATTCATTAAGTTTCTACATTTTACTTTTTTCTCATAGCTTATTGTTTCAATATAAACTACATAACCAAGGAAATTTAGATAAGTACAATTCCACTAAATATTAGTACTATATGGTTGCATTCTCTTATTTTGCTTTGAAAGAAATCTGTACATAAGCATCCAAATTTGGAATGACCCTTCCCCAAATATTCTGAATAAGCAAACTTTAACCGTACTTTGTTCTTTATTAGTTTTTAATTCATATTCTAACTGCATTATGTCATGCGTTAAAATATTTTGGGGTTCATAATATTGAATGGCAAAATTATACCATTGATCATAGGTCTGCAATTAAGTTAACTGAAGTCAGCAGTACAATGACAAAGTAATAATGTCAAGTAATCCGGAATGACAATTTAGATTTTTCTTTAATTTTTGCTAATTAATATTCTGCTAATTTAAAATTTAAGTACAAATACATACACTTATTAAAATTAAAATAAGCATTTAAATTAATTCAATCTTCTTATTACTTAACTAATATTACATGACATTAGCAAATAAAATGAGAAAGTTAAAACACAGAAATATAATGAAGGAATTTCAGTTAAGTTATTTAAATTAACATTCAATATTTTTAAGATAACTTAGCTGGTAATTTAAGCAAATACAAACTCTAGGGATTGCAGCCATTCTGACTCTTCTTTGAACTGGAGCTGGTGTTAACTCAGAAGATACCAGTTTACTTAATAATTCTGAAATTTCTGGTGTCAGTTCTGCACCACTTAATTTAGATTGTATTTGTTCTGCAGTTGAATTACTTATACCAAGACCCAAATTCAGCAATTTCTGTAATAAAAATAAACAAAATATATAACCATTTAGAATCTTAAACTAATGCAAATGCAAGCATAACTCCAAAGAATAAAAACTGAAAACAGAAAACCTACATAACTGTAACAATGGAATTGAAAACTATAATAATATTTATTGTCTTGTTTAACAATACTGTAACATTAAGTAAGGTAAAAAAAAAAAATTACATTTTTTCAATATTTTAAGTGTTATTTCTAAAAACACATTAATCATTAGCAGCAATTTTTAATTGAAGTGTTTTTAACATAGCATAATGGTCACATAATGATCGATTTAATTGAAGTGTTTTTAACATAGCATAATGGTCACATAATGATCGATGGTCTAAAAGACAGCTACTCCAACAGCAGAGAAAATGATAATCCTAAACAAAATCCTATATACTAACAGGTAGTAAAATTGCAGCCCTATTAACTTAGTTAAGCAACAACAGCACAGTCACTGATACATGGGATAAATTTCTGCTTCTCCAAAGAAATAAAACAAAATACATGGAACAATAAAAATAAGGGGTCTATGTAATAAAAAGGAAAACTGCTTAAAGAATAAGAAATTATACATTTAAAAGAAATAATTAAATGTATAGTAACACCAATGACAAGCAGAAAGAAAATACATAGTAAAAATAAAACAAAGATTTGTAATTTTATGTTTACCAATAACACTGATCAACAATGACTTGGTTAAATGAGAGTGAATAACAGATTCTTAAAATATTTTTCATGCTGATTTTAAATATGAAATCAGAGTTCTTCTATCAGGCTTAGTTTTTTTGTAACTACCATTCTTATTTTCAGGTAGTATCATGCATGAACTCCAAAAGCATAGCATTTTGTGAACATATTTTATTGTATTATTTATCAACTGAATAGCCTTTGTTTATTTATTACAGTCCCTTAATTGTTGTCACATTGATTTGTCCGACATTAGTCATCATGTTTATTATTTACACACTAGTTAAATGAACAAGAATGTGACTCATTCTTCCTATTTTCATCTTACTATAAACAAATCACCCATTCATTAGTTATTTCTGTTATCATTATACTTACTTACAAACTGTCATGCAGATTGGAGAAATATTTTTAATTCTCATTCAAGTGCGAGTTTCGAGTGTGTAACATTCAGTTTTGAAGCTGACTTTCGTATTTGCGGGTATATGTTGTTCAGTAAAATGAGTACAATTCCAACAGTTTTGAGAGACCGAAGGATCACACCACAGACTGTTATTTTTGTGTAAAAAAGATATCTGGGATAACAGCAACTAGACGTACTGTTAAATACTCCGATATTCCCCTGCCATGCGGCCAGTGCCACATAGCCAAGAGCTTCCAATTCCAGTACTACCAGAAATATGCAACTTAGATGAAGGTGAAAGGTCAAATCTTCTTCTGCTGACTTACCAGACGATGAAGAAAGAGATCCAAACTTTTTAGAAAATAGATATCCTGAACCCCATTTAATTAATCAGAATTAAATGATCTGGTTCGTATCTAAATTTATCAAAGAATTAAGTAGAAATACTGGCATCAAGACTGAAAGGATAGTATCTTTTACAAGTACACTAAAATAAGTGCTTTCTGTGAGAGTCAGAATTTGAACATTTCTCCTCTCAATACAAGAACTTAGTACAGTGTAATGATGTGGACTGTTTACTAGAAGCTTTGTAACATATACACCATGCTGATGAATGGTGACTTTTTATTGATTTGTCAAAGCTTAGTTTTTTGAAAGCGGTTTTACTTCACATTGGAAATAAATAGCCATGAATATCATTAGCATATGTTGTTCACATGAAGGAGTTTTATGAAAATATGAAACTTGTATTGAGCAAGATTCAGTATGAAAAATATTTATGGCGTATTTGTGGAGATCTGAAAGTAGTAGCAGATACACTAAGTTCTGTTGATTTTTGTGCGAGTAAGACAGTATGGATAGGAAAAACCATTACATAACAGAGCAGTGGCCAAATAAAGAGGTACTAACTGTAGAAGAGAAGAATGTTAGTCAGACATTAGTAAAACCAAAAAAGTTTATCTTCTCCCACTATCATATCATTAAGATACATTTATTCAAAAATTTTGTTAAAGCAATGGATCATAATGGTGCAGGGTTTCAGTATCTAAAAAACAAATACCTAATATAAGCAATGCTAAAATAAAGGAAGGTATAATTGTTGGACCACAAATAAATGAGTGATCTGGCATTTGAAGAATGTTTAAATGAATTGGAGGCTTGCTGCATGGAAATCATTTCAAAATGGGGTAAACAACTTTCTTAGAAACCATAAGGCCAATAACTACAGAGAACTTGTGAGTGAACTCCTTCTAAACTAAAAAGAACTTGGGTATACATGTCACTCAAAATCCATTTCTTACATTCAAATTTGGATTTTTACCCAAAAAAGTTTGGCGCTATTAATGATGAACATGGAGAATGCTTTCACCAAGAGATATCTCCAATGGAAATATGATACCAGGGAAAATGGAATCCAAAAATGTTAGCTGACTACTGCTGGAATCTAAAAAGGGATCTACCTACAACAAATTACAGCAGAAAATCCGAAAGAAATGGATTTTAGGTGAGTAAAAAATGAATGTAATGTATTGTTATATTACGTTTACCACACTTTTGTTTAAAAAAATTTCAATTACAAAAAAGCTGAGCCCAATAGAAACAATTTATGAACATATATGATATCAGTGTAAAAAATACTATAAGAATCAGCTATTCACTCTTATTTAAAAAACAAGTGTAATCTTACAAAAAATAAATAACATTATAAAATAGATCCATAAAAAGAGTAAGTAAATACTTTTTTATATTGTCAATCAAGGTAATTGAGAATATTTAACCCTTCGCAGGCAACAATGTTACATAGCTGTAGGCAGAAGACATTTTCAAAAAAAAAGTTCATGTAAAAACTATTTAAAGTAACTTAAAAACGGCGTATACATTGTGTTTTTGCTGAATTCTGCCACCGGTCTGGTTAAGGAACAATGTTTAATTATCTTGCGATAAAAAGCTTACTCAAAAATGGCATAAGTCTCACTGAGTGCACTAGAATTTGCAAACTATAGGTGATGATTTTGGTTATATTTTACATTGAGTTCTTTTCATGTAAAAGACACTGAATAATAACAGTAACAGTAGTAACGTTGATGGCAGTATAAAATCATAATATTGAAGAAGTAGTGCACCTAGGCAGGGAGTATGGTTAAATGTAGTATTATGTGGTAGTATAATAATAATAATAATATACATATCTTTATTCACTTTCTTCCAAATTTTTGTCTTAAAAATTTTGTTTGAATTCAAATGAAGCAAGCCAAAAATTAAGTTTTGGAAGGAACAGTTTGTAAACAAATTACTTAAAAATGAGCGAAAAACACGAAAAAATAATGCATGTGTCTTGTCACATACATACAGTCATTGAACTCATCTGATAACTGAAATAAAATGGTTCCCAATCACGTTGTATCAGGAATTCCCATCTCAAAAAAATGATTGAAAGAACATCTCCTGCCATTTCTTTGAATTTATAAGTAACTACGTGAAGACAAATAGTCGGTCACATTCAGAGACCCATATATGGGTTTCCACCCTCCAGCGTAAGTACAGGTAGCCCATATATGGGTTTCTGCCCGCAAAGGATTAATATAAAAAACATTATCTTATTAATATATATAATTTAAACAAACTGGTCTAATTTTTTTTTATTTAAAAAACCAAAGCTATTTTTTTTTATAACCAAAGCTATGTAACTTATATATTGATATTATTACAGACTAACATTTTTATAGAATTTGATGAAAAAGTAGTCTATCGCAGGATAAATTAAACCAATCCTAAATTAAAATCAGTGTACTTAAAAAAATGTTGATAGATATATTATTATTATTCGAGATTATTATTATTTAAAGTCGAGATAATGTTTTTCTTTCTAAAATCCTAAGTTTTTAGAAGCTTTCAAAAAATGTATTTTCAATATTCAGAAAAGTGATATTTTTAAATGACTATTTAATTGTCATTTAACTGAATAGGTAACATTTCCACAAATGGAATTATATGTGAACACGGTAAAAGTAACATCAATAACAATGAACATGATACAACAGTTTAAGAAGTCTACCTTATAGATAAATACTTTTTACTAGCTTACGAATATTCAAATAGATTGACAGTTTTACTAAGTAAATCTATTATTACTGACTACACATTTATAAATGTTTAAAATTCAGATTTTTTCAAAATACTTAATTCACAGGTATTTCAATTCTTTATTCAAGAATGAATAGAACTTTTATGCATTTAATTTTTTTTTTTTAAAAAGAATAGAAAAAAGTAGTCTCAACAGGTTCAAACTGCTGTTCAAAGGCAAATGGTTTACATATGCAACATTTTGAATTGGCTTTGATGTTGTTGTGGAGATTATGCTGTAAATAAATCCAACTGTGGATGGGTTGGTAAATTGTAACCAGAATTTATTGACATGGAGGAGGTTCCTGCCGTTTTTAAGGTAGGATGATACTAAAATAGGATCTATGTATTAACTGCACTGAAGAGCTGCCAAAACTGAAAAATTCTTGGCATGAAAAAGATACACTGAATTACCCTTTGCAACACTTGAAAGAAATACTGTTCATTTTATTTAATACTTACTGAAAGTTCAAATCTTTCCAAATTCTACGGTAAAGCAGTAGTGATGTTATTTTACAAGTGTTAAGTTAATAGGAATTATAAAAGTATATCAATACTTTATTCATATTCTGAGGATTATTCCTCAGTCTTATAAAAGCCCTCAATAGCTAGTCAAACAGTAGATGATGCTGCAAATGTCAAGGAATTCCTTCTCCTTCAACACCTGCTAGATGTAATAATACTAATTATATGAGTATTATAAACTTGGAGGATGTGATAAAGAAGGAAAAAGGGTGACAACAAGATAAGAATGATAAAGGTGTCCATTATCACTTGTTACTTAACTCATATTAATGTCAATGTCAAGGAATGAAAAACATTTAGAACATACAATTTTTAATAGTGAGTACACCTCTTGCTATTATGTTTATTAATGATCACGTTAATTCTGAAAACTTAAGATAGTTTGCAACAGGCATGTTCTACAACAATACTATCATATAATTTTATTAAAAAATAAATAAAATAATGGTAAAAAATGTCTGACCACCATGAAGGAATAATGACATCACTGTCTTCTATATAGAAGATTATGGATTTGAAATCCCATCAAGTTGATATTATTGACATGCTAAAAATTTTACCTACCATCAAAGGTAACTGTAACTTATTTAAGTACTTGCAGTAATATTTAATGAATAAATATAATTACATTGGAAGATGAGAACTTTTAACTACTTTATTACAACATAAAACAGTTCTTTGATTTTTTATTATTATAAAAAGTTCAGTAATAATGACTAATGATGAAAACAGCAAAAAAATTAAAAAGAAATGATTCCGATTATATAAATTAATAATAGAAGTCAGAACTACTTACTTTTTTTTTAATATAATTAAAAATCAAACTGAAGATGGTGTTAAACAGAAAAATATATTTGAAAAGTTCTATTTACTCAGAAGATTTGTTTATTAATAATAATAATCAATTGAATAGGGTAGAAGTACAATGGTGTGATTAATAAACTGATCAGATGACTTCATTTCATTGCTCTATTTAATGAAGAAAGTTGAATTTTTCCCCTCGTTTTTATTTTCATTGAAGAGCACAGTTACAAGAATTTAATAAGGGGCACTTGTATCTAATAGTAAACCTATGAACCCGCCTATCATGGCTTATCACATTTTCTCTTCTACTTATGAATGAATACTTATTTATTTCTGTTGCTCATAAACTCCAGTAAATTGGATTTTTTAATCTTGATGTGATATTTAATTAAGTTATGTAAATTAAAGAAACAAACTAAATCAAATTTTTTTTTATAAAAAAAAGAAGAAAATTGTGTTTAAACATAACACAGCTGAGTAATAAAAACAAATTTATTTACAATGTTTACTACAATAATAATCTGATATAAATAGTAATAAAAAAAAGAAACCTAATCATTAAATTTACCATAATGAAAAAGGGAAAAAAACATCTATGTTACTACAAGTAATGTTACCTTGTATTTTTTTTATCATTTTAATATTCATAAATTTTAGCATTGAAAAAATGTACAACTTCATGTTAAATAATTAACACATTTTATATTTACAAACAACTTAATAATTCTACATGATCTCTACCCATAACAATAACAACAGAAAATAACAGCACTTGTTATTTTGCCAACAGTAGTAAAGTGGTAGCAAATTTCACTTACTATTGGAAGGTTTTGGTTCAAATCCCAGTCAGGCTTATCACTTTTCATATGTTACAAAATTCATCTACCTTAAAGAAGCTGTAATTGCATGTTATTCTACTATTTTTATGGAAAATAAATTTAAAACTTTTAAATCTGTTACGTGCAGATAACAGTCTTAACCAAGTGGTAAAGATAGCATTTCTTTTGAGGATAATTTTTAAATTTAAATAAAATAATCATTCATTTAGGAAAAATAGAATAATTAAAAATTTAGGGTTGGTTAATTCTAGCCTCATAATCTTACTTAAATACATAATAAGTTTACAGTAAAAAAAAAATTGATAAAGCATAATATATTAATTTAATATCTAAAACCAAAGTTGTTGTAAGTCGAGTATGTAATTATTGTTAAAAACAACATACCTGCAATAATTCGGCAAAACTGAATGACGTTTTATTAACTACACCAAATAATAATCTTCCAACAAATTCTCTATCATCAAATCCAATATCTTCTTCCTCCCCATCAATTTTCTGCTGATTTTCTCTACTCTGAACAAGAACATTAATCAGTTTTGTGAATGAATCTACATCATTAGTCTCCAAAAATGCTGATACAAGAACACGTCGTGTAGCAGCTGAAGTATAGTTTGCTTGATAATTTGTAGCTATAAACACAACAAATAATGTCAATGTTAATTACAAGAAATAAAAATCAATAAAACAAAAGATGTTAAACCTGCATCACAACAAAAAAATTGATTTATTCCTTTTCCTTGTATCAAATTAAAGAAAAAAGGTCAATAACAGAGTTCACGTCTATTCAAGAGGAATGTTGAGTTTTAAATATATGTAATTATTACAGGATGAATGCTTAACCATCCAACATCTTTTTTTAAACCACAATGTATTGGGTAATTTCATTTGGATATTTGAAAAAAAAAACAACTGTCTGGTAACGTTGTACAGTATAGTACGATATATCATAATGGATGATTATCATCATACAGACTTAATGAAGGAATGATTCCTAAAAGGGATCAACAGGTATTTCAGAAGTTGAAGGTACTAATGCATGTCATGATGTGAGAATGTAACAAACATAATTTAGATTTTAGTAACTCACAGTTAAAAGCAATGAAAATCGACAACTGTGTTTTTTGAGAAAATGCCTTTTTTTTTTTTATTCTCTTAATTTTTTTTTATATCAACACAATGGTGACCTCTTTGAGTAAATATTCAGGAGCTTAAAATAGCTGCCGACTGGATTTCCAAATCCTATAAAGAACACTATGTACTTTGATTCTCTGAGCTTGATTTGTTAGTAACTAAATAAGAATGGTAGGCTAATTAATTTATAAGAAATGGGTATGCCAATAGAGTGTGTATTAGTAAGGTAAATAAACATTTTGGTCAGCATATTTTCAGATATAATACTAGATACTGTCAAATCAAGAAATGGAAATACAAGAGTAAGAGTAACAATTAATAATGACATAAGAATAAGAGTAAGTTATAACAAAAGCAGCACATGCTGAGAATTATTTTTAGTATGATGAACTTGGAATCTTAAGCCTAAAACAACACATCTGCAAATTTATAAGCAAATGTCGACTGAAAAAAATGAAGCAAGGAAAGATGTATTAAGGATGATCTAATCAAACATGAAATAGGAGATAATTTAGCAAATGGGGACTGAATTGGCAGAATAGGAAAAGAACAAGGGACAGTAGTCACCCAAAAGAGAAATATACAGATGAACGAGACCAACAGACAAAGTATCATACAGATTATATTTATTAAACAGAGATTTTGAAACAAATTATATACTGTAATATGTATACAGCAGCAGATACTTATAGTATCATAATTTAGTTATTATGAAATAGACTGAAATTTAAAAAACCAAAGAAAAAACAGAGATGAGCACAGACAAAGTAAAAGAGAACCATGTAAAGTTAAAATTTGAATAAATCATGATACAAGTTTAAAGATTACTACAAAAATATATTTAGTTAAAAATGAATACATAAAATAATTATTTATTATTCTTTAAAATGGAACCAACAATCAACATGTAATATAATACATATACATAGAATTATAAGATTCCCACTGACCCTAGCAATGCTTTACATTACACAGGGTCTTCATAAAAGAATGGTGTGGTTTTGAACATGGATTAAATGAAAACAAAAATACTTACAGTTGCTGTTGTTTATTTATCGAATTTGTCATCTCAAAGAAGTTTTACATAACTAATAAATTTCAATATGTGCACCATTAGTCACTTGGCAAATGACCAATTGATACTCAGTTTCTGCTCGTACTCAAATTAACATATCTTCTGTTACGGTAACAATTTCTTCATTAATCCTTTCCTTTAAGTGACATAGGTCATGTATTTTTGCAAAGAAACAATGTTTTTTATATACCCCTTCATAAGAAAAAAAATCCAGTCAAGTCAAAAAAAAAGTGGCCAGTCAAGTCTGAACTTCTTGGAGGCATTAAAGTGTGGGGAGTATGCGCCATCTTGTTGGAAATTAATTCATTGTATATTTTCAAGTTCATCCAGTTGAGGAAAACAGTAATTGTTTAATGTATTGAGATAAACATTTCCATTAATAGTCTTTTCAGCGAAGAAGAAAGGCCTAATTACACAATTTTTCATCACACCACACCAAACATGAACTTTAGGCATGTCACATCGTTTCTCAAAACTTACATGTGGGTTTTCAGATTCCTGTATTCATGAATTATGTCTATTAACTCGCACATTTATATGGAATGTAGCTTCATCTGTAAAAATTATATTGTCTAAATATGATTTTTTTTTCATTAATTTTGTGGAAAATTTCAACAGCAAAATTAAAACATCTTTCTCAATCATCAGGTTTTAATTCCTGCAGTAGCTGGATTTTATAAGCATGCAATTTCAAATTTTTGTGTAAAACTTTGCGAATTGCTTTCAGAATACCTAACTCGAGGCTTGATTTGTTAGGATTTCCAATTTTTTCAACAGTTTCGTCTGATACTTGTGGTCTGCCAGTTGATTTTTCCTTGAGAACAGATCCATCCAGTTTCTTTGAACTGTTTGAACCAATGTTGTATATTATTTTCATGTGGTGGCTCTTTTCAATATTCACATCAAAACAAACATTGAAGTAAAATATTACAGACTTTAATTCAGCCTGCCACAAAACACAGTTTGCCTTTTCTTGAACAGTGAACATAGTAACAAACTAAACTCACTTCAGCAACAATACAAAACTGGTGTGGTGATTTGAACTGCCATTACACAAACTTTTGGGTTGGAAGCTGTCAGGGCTACCAACATAAATTTTCAAAATTTCCCTACTGCCTTTATCTGAATTACAGAAACCCCACCATTCTTTTATGAAGACCTTAATGTATATTGGGTCTGAAAAATTTAAGACAAGATATTTCAATTTTTTATGATTTTATTAACAGTGCTACATATCATATGCAGAAACTCACATTACCTGCCCTACAGAAGACTGTATAACATCATCAAACGTGAATCATACATATAGAATATCAGGATCTCATTGTTCCCACCTACCTGCCAGAGTGAAAAAATTTTTGTTTTATCAATTTCCAGGCTGAAGACACATTTTTTATGTCTAAAAACCTTTTTCAACATCATGATAGCACTGTAAAAAGCAGCTGCGTCAATTGCAACAAGATTTATTTCAATCAGATTAACAGGAAAAAAGTTATGCACCAACAAACATAAAAAACATACTGGTAGAATACCATAATTTTTTTTTGAAGTCAGTTAAAAAAAGGTACTTAAGTAAAGAGACGTCAGGTAGAAAATAACAGTGTGATGAAAAAGTATAAAAACTCTAAAATGTAATGAAGACGGTACTATAATGTCTGTCGATTTAAAAACATAAGTAAAAACTAACAGAAGAAAACTGGTTGATTCAGAGGTTTAATGAAGTAGAGACAAATTTAATTACTAAAATGTAATGAAGTCTTTTAAAAATGCAAGAGAGGATGTTTGAGAAATAAGCAAAAATAAATCAGTATCATAATACAGGTGGAAAATCATTTGAGAAAGAAGAGCTTATTTTTAATTAACAGAAGAACAAACAGAGAAACTATACAAAGAAAAATTATAGATGGAATTTTGGTGGAAGCAAATGGAACTGATAGATAAAAAGAGACTGATTAATAAGAAAATTAGGTGGTAAGTATGGATGATTTACTATTAGAACCTTTGTTTTGTTCCTGAGAAACAGGACTGAACAGCCTGTGAATTAGTATGCAGTTTATGAAACACGGAAAGTCTAACGAGCAGATTGAAGTAGAAGTGAAACAGTTATATCATCAGTCATCAACAGTCATATCAAATAAAGCAGGTAAGTATGGAAATTGCTAGCAATTCATGACAAGCTAGTGTATAGTGAAAATGATATTTAGTGCACGAACTAATAAAAACAGTATTTTTAGAAAAAGCATGCATACAAGGATGGCTGGTCAATCCTTTTAACTAATTTTCAAAGGCAGTGTTGAAGAAACCTGCCGCCTTATATAGGCTCTCTAGATATGGAAAAAGTACAAATGAGAATGGAACGGAACAGAATGTTAAAAGTTTAGGGAAAAATTGTTTTGAAGAAAACAGCTTACATAAGAATATACCTTTACAACAATCATGCGGCTTTTATAATACAGAGTGATTTTTTAGTCCTGTTACCCAATTTTAAATGTAATTTAAGAAAGGGAAATTTAGGTGGAATAAAAAAATGTATTTGTTACTTACAAAAAAGATTTAATAAAAAGCTATTACTTACATAATTGTTAAAGAATATGCTCAAAATGCCCACCCCTTACGGTTATACACGCACGAACTCTTTTCAGCATATTAGCAGAAACCTTTTTAAGAGTTACATTGGAAATATTTGTGATTAAGTCTGTAGTATTGACTTAATCACAAATTAAAAGTTCATCAATAGTGTGAGGATTGTTTTTGAAGGCTTAATATAGTCCCACAAAAAGTAGTCAGGAGATGTGAGGTCTGGGGACCTTGGAGGCCATAAGCCTCCAAGGCTTATTATTCGATCATCAAAGAACTGTTGCAGAAAATCCATGGTTTCTCAAGACATGTGGCATGTAGCCACATGTCTTGAGGTTTGCTGATCATGATATTGCTGAAGCCAGCAATATCATTCTTGAGGTTCCAGGAGGGACACAAATTGGCGCAAAATATTCCTGTATACTTCAGCATTTACTGTCTGTTCGAAGAATATGGATCCGACTATACCATGACGAGATATCACACATCACACACCAGTTTTTTCAGGATGCAAAGATTTCTCTTGTAAAACGTTAGGATTTTCAACCGCCCAAATTCGACAGTTTTGACTGTTCACATAACCATCAGATGGATCCAAGCTTCATCGCTAAAGAACACCATGTTTAAAAATTTGGTTCCGTTATCATTTATGCGAGACCTAAACCAACAGTATTATTGCAATCGCTTGTTTAAAACTGGAGGCTGAAGCTCTTGGACTAATCGTATGCGATACGGATACAATTTCAATTTTTTAGCAGCTTTCTGAACACTCGACTATGACAAACCAACTTGCATGAAAAGTCTTCGTAAACTTTTCCATAGAGAATTGAGCAATCTTGTTTTCACATTCTCTAAAACATCATCTGCCAAGCGAGTTGGTCAACCAATACGTTTTCTGTCGCAAACACTACCCGTTTCTTGAAATCGGTTTGCTAGCCTAGAAATTGACATTTTTTCTGGCAGAGGATCACCAACAAATTTAATTTGAAATGATTCTTTTACACTCGCATATGATTTCATAGCAAAATATTGTTCAAGAATAAAAACTTGTTGTTCTATGGTAAAAGACATTGTGTTCGTAACAAGACCGGAAATGGCACAAAAGTTTACACAGCTCAAGGAGAATCAACTCACACTGCCGTATCTATACCGGTTGAGTAGCACTACCAATTTTGTGTCACAAAACAAAATTCCACTTTCTTAGAAAAAAATTACCAGACATTAATTGCGGACAGGACTAAAAACAGGACTAAAAATCACCATGTAGTAGAAAAAAAGGCAAGTTCTGAATCAGAAAGGAGTTATAAAGATCAAAGAGAGCCTGTCATCCTAGTTGTTCTCAACTTGTATATAGAAAAAGAAATGAATGAATGAATGACAGATTTGGGTAGAATAACCATCCAAAGAAAAATGATAAAAATTGCAGTTAGCTGATGTCTGGTTTTTTGACAGAATCCAAAAATGAGTCAGACGTTTTGGCATGGATTTATTGCTAGGAGAAATTTCACTTTGAAGATAAGAATAAAACAAAAGTAATAAAATGTGACAGAAAAGAGAAAATGTGTTATAAATTATTAAAATATTGGATCACAATATATTAAAATTAGAGAAAGTTTGTTAATTCATAAAATTACGAAGGATGGACAAAATAATGTTGATATGAAATGCAGGATGGCAAAAGCAAGGAGAACTTATATGAAAAAAAGAAGTCTGCTAATACATACATCTAAGAAACAGAAAGAGATTCTTTAAAATATATACGAGGGTTATTTTTTTCACGGTCTGATCAGTCACGAAATTAAAACCACAGTGAAAATAAAAACATTTTTATTTGTAATAAGTACTTACATAGTTACGCTATTTCTCTACATAGTCGCCACTCCGATTTAGACATTTGACGTGATAACAACTTTCCAATACCCTCGTCATAGAACGGAGCCGCCTGTGTTTTCAGCCATGTTTCTACACTGGACTGCAGCTCGATGTCTGTGCCAAAATGTTGTCCTCCTAGCCAGTGTTTCATGTGAGCAAAGAGGTGAAAATCGGATGGAGCCAAGTCCGGGCTGTATGGTGGGTGATCAAACACTTCCCAACTAGAACACTGCAGGAGCTTCTTTGTTACAGTTCCAGTGTGCGACCGAGCATTGTCATGGAGAAAGACAATGCCTGATGACAACATTCCTCTCCACTTATTCTGAATTGCCCTTCGTAGACATTGAAGAGTCATGCAGTATGAGGCTGCAGTGATGGGTCATGCCACGTTCCATGAATTCCACCAAGAGAACTCCATTCCAGTCCCAGAACACAGTAGCCATACACTTTCTGTTGGAGGAGGTTCGCTTGAACTTCTTTGGTTTACTGGGAGAATGAGAATGCATCCACTGTTCGGATTGTTCTTTTGTTTCTTCAATTTCAAAATGGACCCATGTCTCATCCACTGTGACAATTTTGTTCAAAGAATCTTCTCCTTCATTGTGGTAGCGCTGGAGAAACGTTAGGGAGGCGTCCACTATTGTTTTGTGATGGTCGGACAGCATCTTGGGAACCCATCTTGCACACAGTTTGCGGTACTGAAGTCTCTTACTCACAATGGTGTAAAGAGCTGACCTTTAAATTTCAGGAAATGAATCGCTCAATACAGAAATTGTGAACAGAAGATTTTCTCGAATTGCCTCATCCACTTGCTCAACAAGATCATCGGTTGACACTCACTTCCTTCCCTGACCGCCTGCATCATGAACGTCTGTACCTCCTGCTTTAAAGTTCCTGCACCATTTACGCACTTTGATGTCACTCACTGAAGTTTCACCGTACACATTACTTATTTGTCGATAAATTTCAGCTGCATTACAACCCTCAGCCTGAAGAAATTGAATTACCGCACGCACTTAACACTTGGCCAGAGATGCTATTGGTTAGTCATGTTTACATGCTAGCTGCGTGTTCAGAACTAAACGAAGTGACGCAATGTGATTGAAGGCCATACTAGATGCTACGCAACACATATGCGCAAAGGTTCATCCAATTTTTGCACAGGTTTTTATTTCGCGATCGGACCTTGAAAAAAAATAACCCTCGTATAACAAGTATTATGCTTTATGGCAGTGAAACAGGAATGGGGAAAACAGAAAGGAATAGAAACAGAATTTTGAAACATACTATGGTAGGAAGATATTGGAAATTAGCTGGTTTGATAAGTATGAAATGAAAGTATCTTCAAATGAAAAGTTTTTCTTCATCCCCCAGCAAGGATTAGGCATTTGCCTGTTCCAGTCTCAAATCACCTCACCATCTTTTCTTAGATCGTCCTATTCATCTTCCAAATGGAGCAGATATTTCGCCATTTTGAGAATGCTAACATCTGCCATGCATTCTATGTGTTGATTGCATTCTTCCTTATATTGCATCTCTTTTTGTTTCATAGATCACTTTATGCCTAACTCATGGAAAAAAAGTTCCACCATTCTTCAATTAATGTCATCTAGACCAGTAGCTTTCTGATTTTTCATTAACTTCAAACTTTCTTGTAACTCCTTGTATAAAATGAAATCAACCACAGCATTGGTACAAGGTCTTCTTCTACTTCACTGACTGTAGGATGAAACCAAATATTTTTGTAACCTGAATCCAAGTTTGCAATTTTTTGCATCTATTTTAGCTCTATCTTTGAACTATTATTAAGACATTTCATCATTTAAAAAGAAAAGGTCTGACAACCATGTACATTTTCTATTTCAGACACAAAACATTCCCATGCACGTTTATGAACCTGCTGAATTTGACATTTAACATTTCTTTTCTGCTTATAGATGTAACTATCAAGTTTGTTTTCATCTGTATATTAGCCCCTTTGCCTTTCTTGGATGGCATTCTCAATTTCCTTGTTCCAAATTTTTAAACTTCTTTCTTTTTAAAAATCTTGGTACCCAAAGCTTCTTGAGTTGCTTGCGTAATCACTTGCTTAATAGCAACCCATTCTTCATTCGCTTCTTCTCTTGCAGTTACATTTTATAACAGGTTCATTAACCACTGAGGAGAGAAATTTATTTCACAAGTTTTTGTCAAAGCAATAAACTAGATTGATTGACTGTATATTATGTCAAGGTTTGGCAACAGAGAGAAGTAAAAAGTAAAAATGTAAAAGGCAGACAAAGATTGAAGTATATAAAACAGAAAATTGAAGATGTTGTAAGTAATTTATAGTGAGGTTAAATAATTACTACACAATAGAAAGGAATTAAGAATATCATCAAACCAGTCAAATGACTTTACATCAATAAAAAAAAAAAAATGCATTTATTTTATGAATTATAAAATAAGAAATATAGATTTTTTGCAAGTGAAACCCACTACATCAAGTTGCATAAAAGTATATTCAAAGCACATCTGATTGTTTAAACAATTTATAAATTTATTACAGTATATATTTTTTAAGTGTTTATAACTAACACTATTTTATTAATCTCAGACAGTTTTGGTCTAAATATAGCTTCTTCACAATGCTGCTAAGATTGCTGAGTGTTATCGCACTAATGTATGTAGTACTGGGTTTAGATTAAGTTTAGAAGAGTTTATGTTGTTTATAATGTTTTCAAAGTACAATGCGATTTAAATTTTTTTTGTTCCTTTACAATGTAAAAGTAAAGAATAAAGGCAAATTCTTATTTCCCTACTGATCACATGATTCACAACACTGGCTATTCAGCTGTAATCATAAGCTCATTATTATCTATTCGTTGAAAGTATACCTCTTTACTACTGGTTGTTTGTGGTTGTGTTTAAAAATTTATTTTAAATGATTGCTTTTTTGTCCAATAGCACCAATTTTTTCCAATTGTTGAAGAAATGCGAATAATCTACGATCAAATAATAAATGAGTTGAATATAAGCCATGGTTTGGAACTTATATTATCCACAATTGTTTAAATTTTTGAAAAATTTGTGGTTGGTGGATTCCACGTCAATAGATCCACAAATAGAATCATTTGAAAAGTTTCCAGCATTTGAAATGTTATGAAGACAATGGCGAGTCATTTATGAAACTATTGAAGGGATGTGTCCATCACTTTGAACTCGAGAGTACATGGAAAGTTTAGTCTGGAAATATATTTCATCTTCAGTGGCAGAAAAATTCAAAAGTCTGTAGGAAAATTGATGATAAAGATGTTCTTGGGTATGGAAATCCAGCTTTTATTCACTTCAAACCTAAAGATGAAACGGCAAATAATAGAAACTACTATGAGGTATTGTAATCACTGAAAGAAAAACAAATCTAAATGGTGCAGTAAATTTCCAAAGTGTAATTTTGTTTCAGGATAATGCTTCTTGACCTCATACAGCAAACAAAACAAATAATTTTCTTAATAACTGCCCTTAAGATTTTGGTTTTGAACTGCTGTATGCACCTGACCTTGCTTCAAGCAATTTTTATCTTTTTGGCTGACTGAATGAATTGCAAGCAAACAAATTTTGAGAGAACCATTACAAAATTGACTAAGCACTAGACTGAAAAGTTCCTCTGAAGGAGTTTGAAAAAAATGGTTGACAGATGGCTTAAGTGCATAGAAATAGGAAAGGATTATGTAGGAAAATAAGCATATTTCATATATGCAAGTAAAACAAAAATAGGGTTTTAAATTTCACTTTTTTTAACCCTCATAGAAAATAATTTTTTTGTTTGTAAAATAATTTAACTTTTGTTCTGTGTATTATTATGTATATTTTAATTTGTGTTACGTATTAGTACATTTTTTAATCCTCAAAATTTATTACCTGTATCTAAGCCACTCAACATTTTGAGTGGCTTAGTTGATTAAGTGTGTCTAGTTCTCATACTTTATTATCTAAAATTGCCATGTTGTTGCCAGTGCATTTGCATATGCTAATTATTTTTTAACATGTTATATCAAATTCAAATTTCTAAAAGTTTGGGCAAGATGAAAGTTGATGAAAGTAAGGAATCTTCGATGTATCTTATAATTTGTTTAATGTAGAAATATATTTACGTGACCTTTGTCTTGTTATGTTATTAAAACAAAGTAATTTTTTATATATTTTATTACAGATTCAAATATATATATATTTTCTAAACCAATTATAAAGAAACCATTTGGAAATAATTTTGAAGAAAATATTCCTTATAAATAAGAAATTGCTCTTAAAAAAAAAGCGCGCACACACACTTTTTTTCAAATTCAAGAAGTCCATTGATATATTGACCAATGTGTGTTATACACAGTAATAAGTAAATCTTATATTAATTTCAAAGAATCGATTTTCACAGCATTTCACATTTTCAGTTGGTATTGAATTTACAATTATAATTATTTTTAAAAATCTGTTATTTTAATTTTATTTTAAATTAATCTGCGTTTTGAAATTTTGAAGTATTATGAAATCATGTGTAAATTTTTCTGTTCAATAATGGAAAGATTCCAGTAAAATTTACATATGCAATCATATTTCAAAATTTCAAAACGTGGAATAATTTATAGTAAAATTAAAATAATAGATTTTTAAAAGAATTATATTGCAGTATAAATATGGAATTCAATACAAATTAAAGGAGCAGGAAGCTGCAAAAATTGATTCTTGGAAATTAAAATGGTAAGTTTAAATTACTGTGTTATGGAAATCTACTAAATATAAATAAACAAAACAAAATACAACAAAAAATAATTTATAGTACAGTATCCTAGTAGTAGAGTAATAAAATTATTTTTGATAATCATCATTCACCTTATTCCTTTTAAAAATTTAAACTAATATTGCTTAATAAAGCAGAAGGTGAGTTGTAATAAATAAATATAATCTTAATTCATATAAAAAATAAATGAATAACCAAAAATGTAATTGTTACAATGAAATGAAAACAAATATCAACAAATGTGTAATTTTAACTCACCGACATCAGCAGCTAGTTTGATGTTTTTCTTAGAAAGAAGATAACCCACCAATGCGGCAGCAGCTGAACCGACTGATATATTGCGGGACTGCAATTCATTTATTAATCGACTAACATTATAATCGTCTGGTGCAATATAAGGTAATACATAATCTTTCAACGTTTCATAGCTGGGAGATACTTTAAAGTCAGCCATCTTACTCAAAATTTCTAGAACAGCTAAATAAAACAAATTAAATAAATATATGTCAATTAACACTTGCATACTAAAGATTGAACAACAGATATACTTATTAATGCAGGAAGATATTCATTTTTTCAAAGAAAAGCACTATTTTGCAAAAGAGTAAAGAAATATAACTACAAAAATTAAATCAAAAATATATAATTTTAATATATATATATATATATATATATATATATATATCAAAAATATATAATTTTAATATATATATATATATATATTTATAAATGTATAAGAAATTGCTATATGCTTTATATTTGCATACATAGTTATGTATATACCTTTTATTACTACAAGTGTGTATTAAATTTTATGCTACTGGGCAATTATGGCCATGAAAAATTATTAAATAAACAAAACACCAGCTAAATTAACTGCCAAGAGAAGGAAAAGTGTTGTAATGATCAAGTTAATATAAGAATACCAAACTCATCTTAGGGCAGTTACCTAAAAGACGATTTACTACCTACCACTTTCTTGCAAGATACTTTATAGTGTATACTGCTCACAGACATAAAATATTTAATCACATCTTTAATTACAAATATCAGTGCATAAATGATATAACTTTTCCCCCACTATAAAGGTTCATAGCTTTTGAAAATAAATACGCCAGTTTTTTCTTTAATTCTTAAAAATAACTACTGATAAAAAAATGACATAAATAAATACTTTTGGTCCAAAAATACCAAAGTAGATAAGAATAATGCAAAAATATTAGCTGTTAGGAAGATAATAAAAAATATTTTTCGAATTTCTTTTGCAATTTCCCAAGAAAGTAAAATCACATTATGTTGAAAACTAATAAAAAAAGTATAGTTTCTTCATTTAAAACAAATTTGATCATAAAATTAAACAGTTTGAGAGTAAAATCATTACAAAATAAAATAACTAGGTTAATATTTTAATACTGTTATAAAAATCTGATGTGTACATCACATGACTTCCTAGTGTACCTATTAAATTACATATACACATTTTTAAAAGTACATAAAATTTTATTTCACTAATAACTTCTGATTTTTTTTCATATCTTTATTATTATTGAATTAATATTTATTGTAATTTTTTTTACAATCAGAGGCTAATAATTAATTATTAATACATCAATACATTTAAAGTTAAAAAAATAAATAAAAAAAGGAAATGAAATCGGATTCGAACCAATGTGCCTTACTCTTGTAAGATCCAAATATTTCATTAATTAAAATTTTATTTGGCTACAACCAATGAAAGTAAGTACCACTTTTGATATATCGTTGAAAAACTCTCAATGAGGGCTTATTACTCCAGTTAAGAAAAAGTCCAAAGTCCAAATTTTTTTGCATTTTGGGCTTTTTAGGACATTTTTGGTCAAGTTGACTGCAATCAAAAGGGGATGTGAACAACTAGATATTACAACAGTCCTAAATATCCAAAATGTCAACATTCTACGACAAATCGTTTTTGAATTTTGCAAGATATATACATATATACAAACGTCACATGGAAACTAGTCAAAATGGATATTTCCATTGAAATCTGAAATTTTTCTACCTTACTTTTTACCTTTATTTTTAATTTTACTTTACCTTTACTTTATACAAGGAAGTAAAAATATAGAACAGAGAAGTGTTAAAAATTTAACACAACAGTTACACTCTCTCTGAAAGGAATTCAACGAATCCACTGTAAAGAAATTTTGTTGAAGGCAGTCAAAATATTACATTTTAATAATTACAAAATAGTTTATTTTTAAATTAGGTATTGTTATTTACTCCTGAAAAACTATCTATCTAAATAAATAAAATTTGTAATATTTGACTGTGTTAATTTTGATTGGTAATATAATCCAACTGCATTTTCTATATTTACTACTTGAAAACAGTCAAATTTTAGCTTTTAAATTATGTTGAAATGAATCTTATAGCATTCAGAACTTGTTTGGAAGTTAGTGACAGAATTTCTGGTTCAGTTTCTTTATATTTCTACCTTTATTATCATAGATGAGGATGATTTCAACAATATTATTGTCAATAAATTTAGAAACTATTTCTGCTATCTCTTCATCAGCATTTTGATATTCATCAATATCCAGATAAACAAATGTACCTGAAGTTACTGTGGCACATTATATTATTTTATCCATTTGATGGGTGGCAGATAGTCATCTTTTTCTGTAACTGTTCTGTAATATGACCTTGTTTTAACTGTCACTAGGTCCCCAAGATTTTTGAAAAATGCAGATGGCATAATATAAGTTAAAATTATTTCATAATTTACTCTCTCTTCAACGGGATGAAGCAGCATTTTCTTTTATAATGTCCCTTAAAACACATGACTGATAGATTTATCATTCAGATCAATCGGTTGTAGAAAATTTATAATAATATGGGTTAGACAATTTTAATCTGTGCGAGTCCATGGATGTCTGAAAGTGCTGCACAGTTATCCACAACTTAAAGTATTTTTCTTTATTAATTCATTATCCCATTCTTGTGTTTCTTATTTGAAGATTGGAGAAGTCATCCCAACAGATTTATAGATTCAGTACTTCTGAAGGTAATGATGTTTTTAAAACTTCAAAAGTTTTTTCTGTAATTGCCCACTGCTAGTAACTGCCAATTTTAGTTCCAATCATTTTCATCATATTGGAACAAACAATTTCTACTAACATATTTCATTTTTAAATTTTAACATCTTATCTGGCATTTTTCAAGTCCCATTTTATCAATATTACACATTTCTTCTGCCATATATCTCTTAAATAGTTAATCATTCTCAAACTAATAACAGTTACATCAACATCTTTTGTTTGCCACTGATTTTGCCAAACGTATAGTTAATTAAATAATTTGTCCCACCCATCAGGACCTTAAAGTTTTCAGTCTTTTAATGAAAAATTCCAATTTAGTTTTTAAAAATGAGTCATCAATTAAAAAGTGTGATCTTTCTCTTTCTTGTTACTGAAATCACTAAAACAGTGTTTTATACGGTAGACTGAAAACCAGAACTCTAATTTTTCTACAATTATTGTTTCCCCTCATGATGTGCTTTCAGAAATTTTTCTCTGTTGCTACCTATTATTTCTTCTGCAGCCAAACTAAAATTACAGCAAACTTCAAGTTGCTTATTTCCCGCTTCAAAAACTCAAAAAAATTTAATTTTTACTTCGATAGGAAGGATTTTACATTTCCTAGCCATTATCACATAAAAGAAAAACTTTAACATAACTGAAGAACATACCACATACACATTGTCTACGGCTACACATAGTCTATTGTCTACACATACATACAGCTCTTTGAATCTGGTTGACAGCGTTAATTGAGGTGGGTGAGGATGACAATTACTGTACACTACATTTATTATACTAGTTAAAAGCATCTGTTACACATTTCACAACACTTAAAATAAATACAATAAAATACAACTATACAGTATCTAACATCATGTTTTCACAAATGCACTACTATTCACTGAAGGTAATACTTTATGACATCATGTGTACTATTATTCACTACCCAAATTCACAGTGCTCTATGTCACATAATATGTGTTGCAGAATTACACTATGGAATTACAGCAACTATTTTATCTGAATCATGAATTCAATAATAACAGTAACTTTAACAGTGAAAATCAGATTATATTTTCGTGCTGCCCACTCAACCAGACAATTTTTCATTACAGAGAAATTTTTGTATTTTTCATTACACAGAGTTACTTAGAAGTAGTCAGGATTCTTTCTTTCTATAATAGGGTTTAATTTTAACTTCCAGTAGATTTTCAATGTTGCTTTAACAGACTTTAAATTTTGTTCTCTTCTTGTAATGACCATTGCTCCATTATATACATAAAAAAAAATGGAATAAAATATCTGTATACAGCAGCAGTAGCACTTTATTGATATTTGTTTCATTCTAGTTTCCAACATAACAGAAAAAAATCATTTAATACATAGAGAATATTACATTTTCATTTGCATTTTTATTTTGGTTTTTTATCTTCTCTTTGTGAATAAGAAACTAGGCTGACTCTTCTTCATATATATCTTTCAATAATAATACCAAAATTAGCTTATTTGCAAATGAGAAACTGTATATAAAATACTGTCATATTAATGTCAAATTTGGTGCATGCAAACATTAAGCAAGATTGCAACAAAATCCATTCTTTGGAAAAGTACCTGAATGCCAGATATCTTGTGGTACTATGTACTAGAGTTCTTAGCAACTACTTTAAACTACCCACACAATGCTATCATTCTCAGGTAAGTTTGTTTTTTGGTAGCTTGAATAAGGTTATTTTGTGTTCATAATCATTTTCTCAATAGATGAAGGACACTAAATAAGCATACATATGTTGAATTTTTCTTTAAAGTGCAGTACGATTTCAATTTTTAATTTTAGATGTTATGGAAAGGAATAGATAAACTGTACACAATGTTACAAGTAGTTTTGAAAGTTTCAAGTTAGGCAGAACAATAACTGAGGGCAATAAAACCTCTCTATAGCTGTCAATAAAAACTGATATCGAAAATTTTTTTAAATTGTATATTATTATCATGAAAAATCATTAACTGACTGTGTTATGTAATTTCTCAGAAAAACTGAGAACTCTCAGTTAAAAGGTTTATGTCAGATGATTTTAACCAAAAAACCCATGTATCATGTTATAGAAAAAATTATACCATGTATACTAACCAAGGAAAAAATGCAGGACTGTTAGTTAGGAATGAACTAATTTAATTAATGCATTATTTTACAACTGAAAAACCAGATTAAAAAAGTCAGCAGTAACAACACAGGATAAAATGTTACAAAGTAATTAAATAATTGTTTCTATTTTTAATTTTTAAGATGAAGAACCAAACTAATAAGGTATTAATCATTCATACATAGCGTATATTCTACATTATAATTTCAAAAAATATATTAATGTAAACATAGATAAACTAATAAGAAAATACCACACTAACCTTTTTTATCTTGTCCTTTATTAACAATCAATGGCCAAAAATAATGACTGCGTATGGGATACATTTCAGCCTGCATAAATTTAAATAAATCTAAAGCCAACTCAGTATTACCAATTTGTAAAGCAATTTCCGTAGCAATAAGAAGTGGTCGACTATTTAAATGTTTTTCTTTCAACATATTGCATATATTTAAAATTTTTTCGGCAGGCTGCAAGCATAACAACAATAAGCATTTCTCATAATTGTTAATTTTTTAACTGTATTATTAATTACTATTTTCAAGTGTAAAATACATACTGTTAACATTCATACTGAATGATAGCTACAAAGTAGGTATAAAATAAAATAAAGACTTCATAATAAAATAAAGATTTTAGTAGATGTTATTTCCAGTTTATTAAGTTAGTGTGCATTAATATATTTTATTCAGACATAAATCCAATAAAACTGGGTTATAATTAATGAAGTCCGGTAGATGAAGCCTGAAAATTTTATCTGTTATTCCTATTGATATTATGGTGATAGCTGCAACAATTGTTAAAATAGAACCCTTCTTCTTTGTTGACATTTGATAGACTTTAATACGTACTGAACATTTTGGGTTGGACATTAAGATCAATGGTGTACTAAGGGACTAATCCAATGATAGTTCATACTAGATTTGGCAAAAATGGAAAATATCAAGATGTGTTATAAACTGATTACATAAAATATTTTTCTTTTATAAACAATTCTTAAAAAATTAGTCCTCAATTCAGCAGGTATAATTTCTTTAATTCAAGTTCCAGCTTTGCTTATGACCGCTTCCTCTTCAATGATTCTTTTTTACTTTGTAGAAGTGAAATTTTCTTCTATAAGTTAATTTCTTCCAGATAATTTAAGAAAAGATATTTTTAAAATAAAAGATTAGCAGTGGTCACACAAATAATTTAATATTTTTTTATTTATTTATCATATCATTACTTAATACTGATCATAAAATGATTAAAAATTTTAAGTTACTCTGATATATTCAAAGTGTGTTTACATGAAACTTCATGAAAATTACACGCAAACTATATAAAAAATATATATATATGGGATGGGCAGGAAGTCCCTTTATACTTTAATAAATACAGTTTAACTGGGCTCTAATGCTGGCAATTCTTACTACTGATATCGCTCACTGCTACTAGAAAAGTTGGGGAGAATAAGCCGCGGTGGGGATCGTCTGGATGATGCACTTGTATCCACAATGGTGGATACAAGTGCAGCACTGTCGAAGATCATTTGTTAGCTTGTGTGTGGGTCCACAAATGTCCCCACACATTGGAGAACATTATGAATGACTCATTTGTGCATTTTGGGAAATCTTCACCATCAAGGCAAGCATTACGGAAATGGGTCCAGAAGGCTTTTGCAACAGGAAGTGTTCTTGATGCACCACACAGTGGGAGGCCGAGTATTCAAGCTGAGATGAGTGATGTTGTGGAGGCATCTACTGAACAATCACCGACAAAATTTATGTATAAATGATCTACAAAGTTAGGCATTCCAAGATCAACAATGCAAGATCATGTATGGAAGGACTTGATAGTTTAATGTTTTCATTCAGCCACAGTTAATGAGTTGAGTGGCAATGACCTTGATCAACCTATTTGTGTATGTTAGTTACTGCTTGAATGCTTTCCAAGAGCAAATGATAAAAAGAACATCATGTTCTCAGACAAGTGTGAGATTTATCAAAGCTGTCATAACTGAAATGTTTTTTCTGGATGAAAAAAATCCTCGTTTTTTTTGAGGAAATTGAACACCATTCACCTCATGTTATGATTTGGGCTGGGATGACAGTTGAACATCTCCTTGGTCCTTATTTTTTCAATGGTACAGTTAATCAACACAGTTATCCGAGAATGATCGTCAAGCGAGTGCTTTCCGAATTAATGGCAAAAGAGGTGGCTGACATCATTAGGTGTCAGCAAGACAGTGCTCCAGTGCATTTTGCTTTGAATGTCTGCAGACACCTCAGATGAAATTTTTCTGAGTTCCTGGATCGGACTTGAGTTAGAAGAGTTACCAGCTCCATTGTCTTGGCCAGCAAAAAGCAGTGACCACACCACACCTGACAATGCACAACAGGGTTTTGTAAAAGAAGAGATCCAAAAATCCAGATACATCAATAATAAGCAGCTCCAAGATGCTGTTTGATCAGTATTTGAAATGATCACCCCGATATGCTGTTGTGAAAGAACAAGTGGACGTGGAGGTACATACAGCTCTGCTTTGAACATGGTGGAACCCAAACAGACGTTTTAGATCCATAGAAGGTAAGCTGCAGCTATCCTAATAATTTCTTAGAGTATGGGCACTTCCCACCCACCCATAATCCAATATTTTAGACATTCTTATCTCTTGTTTGACAATTATTTCTTATGTCATATTTTAACATTATTTTTATTTTTTTTTATCAAGGCACTAATGTCTAAAAAATATCATTTAAAAATTTGTATTTGTTTAATTAAAAAGTTTTAATTAAATAAATTCAGTTTAAAAACTAAACTACATTGGGGTCTTCAGTACATCAAAATTAAAAGATAATTTTGATATACTGGTCTATTCCAAATTATTTATAATATGACAGAGATTTCAAAAAATTAAAACTTACGAACTGAGTAGCGTTATTTTTTACAACAATTTTTGAAATTTGTTTTAGAATTTTTAAGGAAGAAAATAAAAATAAAATACAATAATCTATAATTAATGAAAGAAGAAAAATTAAAAATTACCATATTGCATTTAATAATTTGTCTGATAAAAAATCCACCAATTGGAGCAGATTGTCCATCCTGTTTTAATGGAGGCTGCATAGTTTCTAAAATTTGAAATGCAACATTTTCTTTTCCATTGTTAGCAAGACGTAAAATTACATTAGTTGCATCTTGATTGTAACCAAAACTATGATTCACTTTTTTTAAAACCTTTTAATAAACAAAAAGAATAATTCATTAGAGCAAGTGTACAAATCTGATATTTTTATAAAGGTTTAAACATAAATATATATTGCAAAATTAAGCTTTAATATTGAAATATTAAGACAAAATCATTTTTATTATAAAATAATCTAATTAATTTTTACAAATTTTCTAAGTCTTGTATTAATTAATATGCAAATATAATTCATTATTCATATTATTTGTAATTTTTAATTATGCTAGTATCTTTCATAAAATAAAATTAGTAACAAATACAGTGAAAGTATAATAGTGTGTAATATATACCAAATAGAAATTCAATAATAAATTTGTGGTAACATGTTTAGTCTGTACTTTAATTTCATTGCTTCAAATAGGATTAATTTATTTTTTAAGTAAAACTAGGTATTTATATCCAGGATAAGAACAGATTTGGACTACTCAAAAGGATCAAAATGTCTCTAATATAACAAATACAAACTAACTGTAATTAAATTATAACTAGGGTCAATTTATCTCAATATAACGTTTATACATAAGTCACTAAATGTAATAATTCTGTAAATGAAATTATGATAATAATACACGACAAACATCCATCAGTTGTCCTAAACAGTAATGAATCTTCCCAAAGATAATTATCCAGACAACACACTGACTCTAGTTCCATCTTTTCTTCTAGTTTGGTCACTTGGCTACCTTGATAATTGCAGAACAATTACACTTTTCAAAAACGTTTTCCATGATGTAATTTCTTACTTTACACCTTTTAAAAACATACAATTATGCTAGTTATACAAACATACATATATAAAATTATAAACCTTTTTTTTTAAAGGAATTACAGAACTTATAGTATGATATTACCTTACCTAATATTTGTTTTTCTTTAGTTTTCTCCTGTATTCAGCCTCTGAAATGTACCTTTTCAGTCTATAGTAATAATTGTCAAGCAAATTCAAGCTCCATTTTCACTGGTAACTTGTTTCCAACATTGATATATGCTGGTGAAAGCATTCACCATGCTTACCAATTTACACCCCCATGGTTAGGTGGAAAAAAGTAAAAAGCTGAATTAACATGTGTATTAGACATACAGTATCCCAGATTTTATAATTTTCAAGAAGTTCATTCACTATGCTTGAATGAACTTCACATAGGCTTCACATACTTCACAGTCTTCTTTTTGCTCAGAAATGATTTAACAATATTCTGAAATGATACCCAAGCTGCTTTCTCACATTCATTCATACATTCATAAGTCAAAATCCGTCATTAGCTTATGTATCTATGGGTCAACAAATATTTTTTCTTTGATTTTTGCCTCACTGATCCTGCGAAACTTGCTTTTAAGGTATAAGAAACCTTGGTCGTTATGATCTATTGCTTTCACAAAATTTTTTATCAAAGTTAACTGTGGAAAGTACACAATTTTTGGATTCACAAGAGCTTGATAAATAACATTATTCTACTTAGCTATGGGTGCTTCTCTCTTCAGCCGGTCTTTTTTAATGTAGTGATTTTCCTGTCTCTATTGTCCCTCTAGCAAAAGAAACATCAGTACTTAGTATAACTGAGGTGCAGTCCTAATAAAATGTCTATCATCTTTATGTTTCAACATATGTGCCAAGAATACTTTTCATGCTTTATAATTGTCAATAAGAATTTCATATCGTCTCCTTCATTTGTGCTGCTTAAGCAAGAGAAATTGAGGGTTTTTCATTTTCATAGTGAAAGAAGGCGGCTTTCAATTTGTTTTAGAAAAATCTATAAACAATTTCCACTTCATAAGATTGTAAAGTTGTTCTAGTAAATTCAATAAAGAATTTACAACATTGCAGTAAACTATATTACCTTGTAAGAACAGGTGCTGAAATTCTTGCTGCCTAACGTGGAAAAACAAATTTTAGTGTCACTTTTGAGAAGTTCTACTGTTTTAACCTTAAAGCCAATATTCTGACTGTATTTTAGACAAATTAAGATCATGAACCAGATCATTAAGTTCACTTGAGTAATTTTATGAGGTTCTCATAAAAATCTGGATCCTCTTTTTCATTTCTTTTTAAATCACTATAACTTTCTTCTCTTCAACATTTTCTTCTAAACTTCAAGTTTCTAGCAGAACTGTAAGAGGTAACTCTTCTCTGTATGATATAGACGTATGTATGTATAGATGAAGGAAGGCTAGAATAAGCATCAGGTTTCTTGAATTTACTTGTGATGGTTTGGAGTTTTGTGAAACAAAAATAAGGCACTCTGATGTAGAATCTAATTTAAACATCAATATTTAACTGCATTAATTTAGGCAGATATGAAAAAGATAAAAGGATATTTAAAATAAAATTATGATGGACTGAAACTAAACGTCATAAATATAGTTTTATATTATGATTATTTTATTACTTTGGATATGAAATCAGAACCAGTCAATACTCTCAAATGACTGTCCTTGCGGCTGTCCTAAAAACATTACAGAACAGTTAAAAAGACTTCAACTCATATAAGGCTAATAAATTATATGTAGATATAAAGTATATACTCACAGATTCTACAAGAGTATCATGATTATTAACAGCAAGGGAAAACACAATTTCAAGATAATCTCTATCAGCTAGATAAATATCTTTGTTTTCACACTCCTCAAATACAGCTTGTAAAGATTCACTATCACCAGCACATGCATATCCACACAATAATGCTGAATAAGTATCTGCACTAGGCTCCAGACCAGCTTGACCCATAACATTAAGGATACCTCGTGCACTTTTCATATCACTGCAAGTATTGATGCATTAAATTAAAGATACTTAAATAAGTAAAATAAATACAATAGCAAAAATAAATATACAATATAAAATTGGTTATAAAATGCATTATTCAATTTATTTTCTTGTATACATATGTGTGTGCACAAAAAATGAACTCCATTAATGGAAATAATCATTTAGCAATTGGTATATAATTTAAATTATTACTTTTCACTAACGTACTAAAATGAGTTACAATTAAACATTTACACAATTACTCCTGGAAATGCAATAAAGTTAGGAAAAAAAAAAATAGAAACCAAAATTTTACGATGGATGGATTTTCAATATATATGTTTATGTATATCTGAGTTTTCTGATTATATATATCAATTATATTAACATAAATTATATCAATTCATATACATTTTGAAATATAAATGTGTAAATTACATAACTTGGTTAAGTTAATTTTTTTCTAACAAAAGAGCTGTATGAGGTGGTATAAAAAAGGTTCTGTACTATTTCTGTAGCATGTCAACAGATGACAGCACAGGGTTATGGAAGCAGCAAGCCTAATCTCTAAACTTTATAATGCAATGTGCCAAGTTATATTGTTATGTTGATGTTGGAAGTTGTTAAATTGGCGGTTTTGTGATTAAGTAAGTGTGGTTGTCTATGATTACACTATGAATAAGAATTTGAAACTAACACCAACGTGAAATTTTGCACTAAGCTAAGAAAATCAGCTTTAGAGACTTCAATTTGCTTCTAGCAATGAGACAATGGGTCACAACAATTTTTTGATTAGCACACATGTTTCAAAAGTAGAATGTCACTGGAGGACAACAAGCAATCCGATAGATGCTCCACTAGCATTGTCCCCAAAAATGTGGACAAAATTGTCAGCAATGTTACATTGTTGGTATGTCATATGGTCAGTGCATGCAATCCTAACAACAGAATTGAATATGCGGTGTGACGCTGCAAAGTTCATTTCCCACTTGCTGACTCCGCATCAGAAGAAACATCGCACTAAAGCCAAGATCTCAGTCAGAATGCTGCGGGTGACCTGATCATCAGAGATGACAAGTCTTGACCCTAAAATAAAATAGAAGTCATCACAGTGAAAGAGCCCATCATCTCTGTGACTGAAGAAGAAAAAAGTCGTCACTAACTCTAGAGCATGGTCAACATCATTTTATGCATCCACAGCATTGTTTACAAAGAAATTCTTCCCCTCCCAGAACCAGACCGTCAATAGAGAATTTTAATGTCAAGTTCTGAGGCACTGAGGGAAAACATTTGGCGAAAGTGACCAGATCTATAATACTTGAAGAACTGAATACTCCATGATAACACATCATATTACTAAGCACTCCTTGTTCATCATTTTCTCACAAACAAATGTTATTGCTTCTGCACCCACCTTACTCGCCAGATTTAATTCCTGCAGACTTCTTCCTTTTACCGAAGGTGAAGATGCAGCTGAAAGAAAGGTTGCCCCTTTAACACTGCTGCTAAGATTCAGGCAAATTGCAGGTTGTTCTCGATTCACTTACAAAGACAAGTTCAAGGTTTCATTCCATAAGTTTCCAGAATGCTGGGACAGGTGCGTTATTGCAGAGGGTGACAACTTTGAAGGAGATGATACTCAAAATTAAGTAAATAAAAAACTTTTGTAAAATAAAGCTTGTCTGTGAACCTTTTGATACCATCAATGGCTCTAAAAGATCTTCTAATGCACAATTACATATATTTGAAAATAAGTCATTTTAAATATTTGAAAATCATCTTAACTCCATGACTTTACATTTTTATATCAATAAACATTTATAAATTTTTAATCTCTTAAAATGAAAGTATGTATTTAGCATCTGTGTATCCCTTAATATAATGAAACAAAATATAGTAAATAAAATCTCAAATTTCAATATAATTTTCTTATAAAACAGTAGAAAACTATTAGAAATTATTTCAGTGCATAATACACATACATTTAGTCATGCGAGAGTCTAAATATTTTATCATGAAAACTAAAAAATACCAAACACTGTTCATACAATTTGCCATGTAACCACCAACTGTTATATTATCATCAGTTTTATTATTATTATCAGTTATACCATAACTGTTTTATTAGAAAAGCTAGATAATTATAACAGTGTGAGGTACTTGACTGTACTATTGTAATTATAATTTAACAAAAATAAATATATATTCACAAAATATTTAAATAATATGCCCAAATTAAAAAAAAAATTACCCAGCTTTGGAATGTCCAAGAATAAGAGCATTAAAAACGCCTTCACTGATTGGCATCTGTTTTTCTCTCATAAATTCAAGAATTTGTGTAGCACCATCAATATCTCCTTTTTGACAATAACCAGCTATTAATCTTTGGTATGTCACTCTATTTGGTTCAATCCCTTTCCGCTCTAACTCAGATAAAAATTCAGTTGGTGAAAATTGATGTTCATTCTCAAGATACACTCTTAATAAGGCATTGTAATGACTAATATCCATTGGAACACCTAAAATACAGGAAAATCATTGATGTACAATGAGTAAACAAACTGAAAAAAATAAAATGAATTATAACAACACAATGTAACGTAAGTATTACATTTTTTGTTAACTTGTTTAATAAAGTAACAAAATTCATTTTCTATAACGTAAAAAGATTAATTTTATAGTAATGAACAAAAAAAAAACCAACAATGGCAATAAAAGTGTTAAATCTTAGCAAAAGCAATTAAGATCTACAGGAGGAAGAGAATATTCAGGAAAAAGAGATCAAATCAGAAGAGTTATACAATCTTCTTCAAGACATTACGTAGCAAATTTAATTTGTTAAGTTTTTCCCACTTGCTAACAGTATTATAAAAGGTGGAGCAGAGGAAACGCATGTTTGTTAAACCACTAGTACTCAGTAACGAATGGAGATACTGACCTTTGGTGGACAGCTCAGACAACACAGTTTCAGTAGCGCTGGAACGTAGAAAATCATGTTTGCTGTCCAGCGGTTTTTTGGAAACAATGATTCTGTGATCACGGTTCAACGTTTTATCTGCCGAAATTTTAATGTCAAATGTTGAAGTGCAGTTCCAGATCAAAACATTATACTCCAATGGGTTAAGGCATTTAGAAGTACTGGATCTGTGATGAAGAAGAAACCACCTGGCCTTCCCCGTTCAGTCTGAACTCTGGAAAACATAGACAGAGTAAGAAGGCCAGTTCTTGCTAATCTGAAACGATCCGCTAGGCGATAGGCTGTAGTGCTGGATATGTCACATCGTTCGCTTCACCGCATTTTACAGTGTGATCCCAAATTTCACCCATACAAAATGATCATCCAGCAGCTAACTGAAAAGGATTTTGCACAACACAAGGGATTTTGTGATATAATGAATACCATTCTTACGGAAGATGCAAACGCTCTAGTAATGATAAGGGACACCAGCCAATTTCTATCTGGTTGGCTATGTTAATGCACAGAACTGTCAGTACTGGATATCTGAGAACCCACATGAACTACACAAAAACCTCTCCTTAGCTCAAAAGTAACAGTGTAGTGTGGTGTCTCGAAGATAGGGATTGTTGGTCCTTACTTTTTTGAAGAGTGGGAACCACAATTACAGCGACATCAGCGTGCTACATCAACATGTTAAACAACTTCCTGTGTCCACAACTGGAAAGACATCGGGTGAACATGAGAGAAATGTGGTTCCAACAGGATGGTGCCACAGCTCGCAAGGTGAAGTGCTTTGACAAATGTTTCCTGGACATGTCATTTCATGATTTTTGGAGATGTTTCTTTAAGCCCATGCTTTCCCGCTCTATCGATTTGTGACTTCTTTTTGTGGGAATACCTGAAATCAAGAGTGTTCATGTGCAAGAGTGTTCATGCACACCATTGATACCTGAAAATTTTCATTTATCAAGAAACTGAAGCTGATAAAATGAAACTGAAACTGAATGAAAATGAAACTGTTGAATAAAATGTTGGAGAAAGCCATGCAAATCTGTGATGAGAAGCTCTGAATTTGTATCAGACAAGGACAACAACTTACTGAGATTATTTTCCAAATATAATATGTTGATTTTAAAAATGCAATAAAAGTTTTATTATTTAATGTAAAACTTTTTTTTCTATAATTAAAACAATCGAAGTTATTCAGTAGTGAAAAACATGCATTTCCTCTGCTCCACCCTTTTAATTCATGATCTATTTTACTGATTTTAGGTTGAAGGAAGATTTTGACTGGATATAACATTTAAAATTACTTGACAAGTAAAGGTACTGGTTGTATGATGGACTGATTAGTACAATAATTTAGATATTAAAACAGAGAAATATGGAATTCACAACTTAAAATTGTTGCTAAAGTCAGAAATTAATATTACACATATTCTTACAAAATATGTTTTTACATTTTAAACATATAACTTACCAAGCTTTTCAAGAATCTGCCATACATTGCTCACTAATTTTGTTCTGAATTCTGGAGTTTCTTCAGGTACAAGATTACCACAACATCTAATTACCATGAGCGACTGTGAACTAGTAGCTGATTCTGAACAGAAAAGTAAATAAATATAAAACAACAGTAATTTTAAATTTTAGAATTATTTTTGACACAATATTTTACTGTGCTGAGACAGAGAATTCTGATAATTTTCTTTTCCAAAATAGTAAAATGTTTATCCATTCTATTATTCCAAAAAATTCCATACACTTTTTTCATACATTCATTACATTCAGTCACCATATCAACATCAAACACAGCCAATGAGTTTCAGTCAGTACCATTTGCTAAACTGTAATGAACATGCCATTGCCTGAATTTCATCATCAGTGGCAATACTAATTACCCTATTTATTTAAAAATGTTACAACTTACATACTAGTTATAAATTTTACAAATTATATTTTAGTTGGTAGACTACATTAAAGGGGCAATAACCAGTTCATCTAGTACCACAGGCATGCCAATCTCTGTAGAGAAATTACGAGACATTTATCCCAAGATCTCACATAATATACAAAAAAATCACCTATTTCTAAAAGAAAAACAATGTCTTTATATAATCCCAAACCCTTTACATTATTGACTGTTCCTTAATAATGAATCCAGGAATTGTATAAGTACCTTAGGAGCAAGATGATATAGAAATAGAACAGCATATAAAAATTAGTACTTAATAAAAAAAGATATCACTCACAGCAGAGTGAGCTCTAGATCTAAGAAAAACATACATTACACATATAAATATGCTATAAAAAACATATACTAGTAAAGCATACATTATGCATGGAGTGTTTTGCTTGTGGGAGTCAGAAATACGGAAGAAGAAAAGAAAGAATAAAGAAAATTAAGGCAATTGAAATTTGGTTTGTAAAATAATGAAAAAGGTGGAATAAAATTTAAAAAATTCAAAGCACCAAAGAAGGTAGAATTCATTCCTCTTCCACCATGAATAAAGAAAGGAATGGGAGAAAACTGGATAAAATACAACTTTCTTGTTGCTGACAATAGTGCATGGACAGGAAAGCAGAGGAAATTGAGACTTGTGCATGACATCAAGAATGCAATAGAAGGAGAAGTTTAATAACAAGAATAACAGTAGATAACAATATTACCAGAGACCTGGTACACGTCTTATTATTATAGTAATAAGTCTTATTATTATAGTAATAATAATAAGACAAAGAACTTTATTGACAACTCCAGTCTGACATACTGAAGAACATTATTATTTCTTTTGAATTGCTTATACTTGTTCTAATTCATAGTAAATATATAAATACAATACAACTTATCTCTCCTGAACTTTTTTTAAAACAAACATTTAAGATTTTCAAGTACTGCTATTACCAATTATGGGAAAGAACTTACTTGATAACTTTATTTCTTCTATAACTTCCTCTAACTCTCTGCGAGATATACGACCAATTCTTCTAGCATCTTCATCCAGCCTTTTAATAGAACGATCAACTGAGTTTTCATTCTGCTGATGTGAGGTTGTTGCTGCCACTGCTGCTGTAGTGAAGTTACTAAAACAAAAATAAGTCAGTAAACAATTAAAATAACAAAAAAAATTTAATCAGATCAAAAGGTGGTTACAAAATTCCTTGACTATAAAAACAGTATTCTAGAGAGAAAATTCTTCAATTTTCTACTTCTTTTAGAAAATTAGAATTAAGCTTGAAGGTACAACTTGACCAGCAGGCAGAGATGTAAGTCGTCTCTGACTTACATTCAGTTTCATGAATGAAAACAATTTATTCTTACTTCAAGCTCCTCAACTTCTAAGATCCTACTCTTTACAGATGTCTCTAAATGTAGAGATCTTGCAAAATTATCAAACTGCACTGGATGCAGAAGATAGTCTTATAAAAGACTTCATGTATCCTATTTTATTCTGAAATTATTGTCTTAACTATGACAGCAGTGTTGCATACATTAGTCACACAAATTTGTTTTCCACAAAGCTACATTGCAACTTATGTTACTCATTACTCTTCAATGATGACATAACTGGTACATAAATAAATATATATATATATATATATTTGTGTCAGAACAGAAAAAAATTACAAATTATTACATGGTTGCTTTTTATAATCATCAGATAACTTATTATACAGAGATTATGATGCCTGTTGGCAAGTTAGAAAATAGTCTATTACTCAAGAAAACAATTTTTTTTAAATATAAAAATATACTTTTTTGGCCACTACAAGGTGGGTAGTTATCATATACCAAATATCATCAAAATCAAAAATTGTGATGCAGTGATCATTTGTTGAATTAAAATGGAATATCCCGAAACAGACATCACATATATAAAAAATTAATAAGTTTCATTATAATACTACAGTAATGTATTAAACATTACATCGTGTGTACGGTTTATTTTAGTATTTTTAAATTTTAACATTTTTAATATGCAGTTTAAATAATCTAATCATGACTGAAGATGCAGGATCTCGAACAAGTACTTAATCAATATTCTGTACTAGATGGTTTATATTAATAGAATTAAAAACATTATTTACAATCAATAATATGAATCTCAAATAATTAACTTCAGTAAAACAAAAATAATTTTATCCAGCACTTTCTATATACCTTGTACATATCTTTAATGTAAAAATCTGATGTGGACAGATCAGATGATGTGGAAGTCACATTACTTCCTTGTACCCCAATACGACTATTAAATTACATATACACATTTTTTGCTGCACTTCATTTGAAAGTGAGATATGATCCTCCAATTCTTTAATAAGGTGGACAGTTACACAATTGATGAAATATTAGTTTTTATTAACATCAAATATTTATACAATTATTAATTAAACAAATTTACATGAAATACTAGGATAGAGTAAAAGTCCCTTTATTAATCATATTACTAGATCAACAGTATTATCGTATCTTCGTGAGTTGCTGATTAACAAAAGTTTCAGATTTCCGGTGTGTCGTATAAATAAAAGTTAATAATAATTAAACTATTCCATATAGTGAATGCCTGCATAATGGTTACAAATGTTAATTTTGACTTTATGGTGTAAAATATTCAGTTTTTATCAGATTATTTGGTGAAAAATCAAAAATGAAAAAGAAACAGTCATACAGGGAAAAAAAAAGATAACATGAAGAAATATATCTAAAAAAAACAACATATGAAGAGGATAAAAATGTTAAGAACAAGGGGAGAATAAAAAAATTAAGGGAAAACGATAAATATAAAGCGGAAGAAAATGTTAAAACCAAAGAAAGAATAAAAAGTAAGAAAATGTTGCAAATAAAAAAAATAAACAGGAAGAAAATGTTGCAAATAAAAAAAATAAACAGGAAGAAAATGTAGCAAATAAAGAAAGAATAAAAAGAAAACATGGAAACTAGAAAACGTGTACACAAATTAAAATCAGAAGAATTATATCAAACCAAAGAGCAATTAAATGATTGGCAACAAAAAACAAAATTATGATAAACTCTGACTTAGGGAGAATATTGTCTGACAATATCAGATTATTAATGAACCAAAAGATAAGAATTTTTTGCAACTTATTAAAGATAGAGCATGAATGCCTCAGTGTATATGTTGTTTTGCGAGGGTCTATTTTTCAGTAACTTTATTTAACTTTAATGCAGATAAAATTAAACAGAAATTCCAGAATAATTAAATGAACTTAAACAGTAATTAAACTAGAAAATCCAAAAATAATACGATTCTAAATAATAATTTTCAATATCTAAATTATAATGTTTAACCAGATCTATTACATAAACACATATGTAATAATGCCTATTAATTACATATACACATTTTTAAAAGTACATAAAATTTTATTTCACTAATAACTTCTGATTTTTTAAAACTTTTTTTTAATGTTATTATTGAATTATTTACACAATCTTTTTTACAATCACAGGTTAATAATTATTAATAAATCAATATATTTAGATTAAAAAAAAGGAGATGAAGTCTGATTTGAACTGATGCGCCTTCCCCTTCTAAGATTCAAATATTTCATTAAAAAAATTTCAATTGGCTATAACTCTGGAACCAATGAAAATAAGTAGCACTTATTATATATTGTTGAAAAGTTCTCAAAGAGGGCTTATTACTGTAGATAAGAAAAAGTTCAAAATCCAATTTTTTATTTTTATTTTGGGCTTTTTTGGACACTTTTGATGCAGCAAATGTAATCAAAAGGGGAGGTGCACAATTACATGTTACAACAGTCCTAAAACCAAAATTTCAACTTACTTTGCTAATCGTTTTTGAGTTATGTGAGATATATAGTACATACGTATGTACAGACATCATACCAAAACTAGTCAAAATGGATTCAGGAATGGTTAAAATGGAAATTTCCGTTGAAATCTGAAAACCGGAATTTTTCACAATCATAATACTTCCTTTACTTCGTACAAGGAAGTAAAAACTTGTAATTTATAAATTGTAATACATATACATTATTTTTAAAACAAATATATTATATCCATCAGATACAGTTCAAATAAAATTTAAGACAAATCACCAAACTGTAGCGCTTCCGGAGTGTTATTCCATCATCAGCAGTCAAATTTAATGAATTACACACAATTAATATATAATTAAAAATTTTTGTGCATAATTACTAGTTATCACACTAAATTTCTTCTACCTGGTTGAGGAAATGTATACAACTCACTTTTTTCTAAACAATGTGGTATCTGTTATCTCTACACTCTTTGGCTGATGTGTTTGTCAGCAACTAAATTTTTTGTAGTTTTGAAAGCAAGACTTTCTTTCCTAACTATTTTATAACAATACTAGCTGATGTAATTAAATGTTATACATTTTCTGTTACTAGTTATAATATTATCTGCAGCATATTGTCTAAAATAAGGCTAAATAACCATTAATCTGTACCAAATTGTTAACTGCGACTAAGTAATTGTTGGCTGACAACAGTTATCACAACAAATGCGACCAGTAAAACATTTGATAGTTATTCCTAATGAATTTTAATAATTTATTTAAGTTATATTTTGTCATGCTATACAATAAATTCAAAGATTTTATATTTATAAAAAAATGAACCATTACTCTAGTATTACAAACTGCATATCTGGAAGTATTAATAATCTGTAATTTTTTGTAATTAACAATTCTGATTGATTAATTAACATTAAAAAAAAATCAGCTACAAAATTTAGTCCCAAAAATCAAAAATTTTTAACACTCTTCATTAAAAAAAGTAATAACAGTAACATACTAGAATATAAACTTCTATCATTTATTAAGTGCAGTTTAAATACATTCTTAAGTAACTCTTGTTTTTATCATAAAAAAATTACATAATGTACTTATACTTACATTTAAAAAACCAATATTGTTAAAGTAAATATGCTCAAATATAAAAAAATTAGGTCCTACCTACAAGAAAATCTGAAAAACATCACATCTACCAATTAAAAACAATCTTAACTAAGATATACAACTCCAAAAATTAATTGGTTGATCAGCAAGTCAAATGATGGTTACACTTATAAGAAACATTAATACAATCATTTCCAAATACAAATTACATGAAATTGTGCTTCCAAAAACATTTTAGTTATATCTGTATTTCCATCAGCAAAGTTACAGTTAAACTGCTAAAAATACTCTTTTGAAGTAGTTAGGAAATTATCTTGTACATGATCGAATAATACATTTTATCTACTATTTATATTTATTAATTTAATAAAATGATTTTTTTTTTCAAATTTATAACTGTTGATGATTTTCCATTATTGAGAAGTTAAAACAGTGGCTTTTACCGTACAAGTGAAATCTGTATGTTGTGGTGAATATCTGGATGTGTGTCCTTTAAGTACGAGATGAGTGAACAGTAATTTAATTTAGTTTGTATGTACTGCTTTTTAGATATCTTTCTATCTGCATATTTACGGAAGAAATCCACCCAGATGAATGTACATGTGATTTGTCTAAATAGTAATTAATGCAGTTTAATTTGTAATTGTATTAATACTTTTAGATGCATCGTTTAATAATCTTGTTATTCTGTACTTATCTTGTACATTTCATTTACACTTTTGAAAGCAATAAAATGTTTCTTTACTGAATTATTATACGACTGAAAATTAATATAAGTTACTTAGAATTATGTAATTATTTTAACTAAAGGTATTTTTTCCAAGTATTCTATGGAATGTGTTATCTAAAACTGTGGCTACCAAATCAATATGAAGTTGAAATGCATTATATATTATAATGCATTGTGGAAACTGTTATGGGACAGAAAATATAATGTTTAGGTTATACATTAGTTATTTAGTTTATACATTCATACAGTAGATAGTCTATATATATGATTGTGAAGGTTACTTTCAAGCAAGCATTGTTATGAAAGACCTAACTAACCTCAATTCAATTACACATAAAAAATATTCAACAAATAAAGAAATTTATATTGTCATAAAATACTACTGTTTAAAAAAAACAACATACACAATATAACTTTTAAATTCAATACTTTAACAAAATTAAAAATAAAATAAAAATGAAAACTTACTGAGAAAAATTAAAGTTTTGACTTTTATTTAACAATCCATCTACACTACGAGAATTATTTAAAACAATGTTTCGTGCTAAACTTCCTATATATTTCACAAACTTAGAAGTACGTAAAATAGACATTTTTACAAAACCTACATGCAAAGCACTAGCCGCACCGGCGTACTACCTAAAAATGGCCTGAGAGTGGGAAACGGAAACCAATTACTCGACGAATAACTACGAACTTAACCATCTTTTATAAATGGCAGCTGAATAAGAGCGCAAAATACGATTTAACGTTCAACCTACTGGGGCGATTGTGACTTCACTATCTCTGCTATCAATGATTTAATAACTGATATGTGAATAATAATACCAGTTTTTTACCGATAATTTTTCGCTAGTATAAGTTAAGCAGCAAATAAATATCCTAATGAAAGTATAATTATTCTTAAAAAATGGCCACATAGTCCTTTTCCATGTAAAGAAATAAATATAAATTACTTATAATTAGTTTATTTAATATTTTTACACATTAAACTTACTTATGTGCTCACTTGCCTGGTGGTCCAACAAAACATATCAGAAGCAATTTACTAAATTAGAAAAACACAAAGAGATCAATAAAAAAGAATCTAAATCATTACATGCTACTCCTGCATACATAATATTTCTTAAATTATTTTAAAAAATGCAAAATTGCCTCACATAAAATCACTAACTGAAAAATACATAACTCACCATATTGTAAAAAGAATCATATACTCTGAAATGATTAAAAACTGCAGGGCCATTTTCACTGCTGCACACAATTTTTTTAAATTTCAATTACAAGGGTAAGTCAATTATTATCCGCAATGTAGTTATAAATTTTACTGCAATACAAACAGGATACTTACATATACATCATTTTTCAGCATAGTACCCTTGCACTTCAACGCAGTTGCACAAGCTTCCTGATGTCCTCATAAAAGAAGGTTTTCGGTTAAGCTGCGAGCCAGGAATGCACTGCTTCTTTCACAGTTTTGTCCGAGGTAAATCGACGGCCCTTTAATGCCTCTCTGAGTGGACCAAACAAATGGTAGTCAGAAGGGGCAAGATCAGGACTATATGGAGGATGAGCCAGTATTTCAAAGTTGAGTTTCTGGAGCGTTTCAGCAGTGTGGGCAGCAGTATGTGGACGGTCATTGTCGTGCAACAACACAACACAACACCTTTCGACAGCAGTCCATGGCATTTGCTTCGAATTGCAGGCTTCAGCTTGGCAGTAAGCATCTCACTGTAATGTGCACTGTTTATTGTCGTGCCCCTTTCTTCATAATGTTCCAGTACTGAGCCTTGTGAGTTCCAAAAAACCGTAAGCATCAGTTTTCCTGTGGACAGTTTAAGAAGAGGAGGTTTAACTTTTTTTTGCAGGGTGAATTTGGATGTTTCCATTCCATACTCTGCCGTTTATTCTCTGGCTCATATTGATGGATCCATGTTTCATCATCAGTGATGATTCTGTCTAAGATGTCCTGTTCGTTATCATAGCGATCCAAATGTTTTTGGCAGATGTCCAAGCATGTTTGTTTATGCAACTGTATGAGTTGTTTTGGGACTCATCTTGCACAGACTTTATGAAACCCAAGTCTGTTGTGGATGATTTCGTAGGCAGAACCGACTAATTTGCAGATGATGTGCCACTTCATCAATAGTTACTCATCTGTCTAAGAAAACCATGTCACGTGCACGCTCAATGTTTTCCTCATCTGTGGCGGTCGACGGTTGTCCGGCTCCTTCGTCAGGTGTAACAATTGTGTGACCATTTTTGAATTTTTCAATCCATTTGTAGACACTCTGTTGTGGCAACACACTGTACCAAAAGTCTTCGATGAATTTCAGCCCCTGATACACCTTCCAACCACAAAAAACAGATCGCTGAACGTTGCTCTTCTTTGGTGCAAACAGAAAGCGGAGCAGCCATGGTTAACGGCAAGGCAACAATAATGGAACTAACCTAGCAGCATCAAACCTGCACAGACATAAAAATTAAACCATGCATGCGTCATCTACATAACACGACAGTACTACCAACATAAACAAAAATATAACTAAATTGCGGATAATAATTGACTTACCCTTGTACTTAACTGTTCCGACACAGTGTTCCAAACAAAAAAGTGAATCGCAGACTACAAATGTGATCTTTCAGCTTGCTGCATAATAAAATGAGGAATTAAATTGACACAATTCTTCATGAAATTTTGGTTAAAAACATAAATATTACTAAAGCAACTCTTAAAAATTAATTACTTACCTTTCACAAATAAGAGTATTTTCTGGTTGCTTAAACTTTTCCTTCTATAAGACAGCTTATATTCAGTACTTGACTTACCAAGTTGCAGATCACTGTTTCTATTACCAGTATTTTATGAATTACATGAAAAAAAAATTATAAAATACTTGCATTTTGCAGAACACAAAATACTGGTGACTCTCATGCATGGCTTTAAGAAAATTTATCTCATGATACATCTATTTTCACACATCTGAATAAAAAATGTAATTATTTAAACAACCTAGTGATTGTAGTAGAACAGCAGCACATACTGATAGTAATTAGAAGAGCATCTAGTTGATAGTAATGATATATTTAAATTGACTGTATTTTAATTTGGGTCCTATAAATAAATTTCTTACTTTATTTTCTAATTAGATTTACTAAATGACTGGCAACTTTTCTACAAATCTGAGATAGCTCCAGTTGCGGGGGATTCAATAAATGACATCTTTTAATTTGGTAGTACTTATAAAACCAACATACCATATTCATCTTACAATAGTCAAAACGTGATTTAAAGATTGTTTGACAATCTGAAAGGAAATGGAAATTATCTCAAAAGTTTAGCTACGAGTAAAGGAGGCAGACATGATACAAGGAGCTTGACTTAAAGCAGATAACCACGATGATGTTGCTTAAGGATTATAAAGCAGAAATTCCCAGTGGAGTCAGAATTAGTACAATAATTCCAGACACGCTTATTGATTCAACTACCTCTGCCTGGTGATTTTTCTTCCTTCAGATCCTATATCAAAGTATAGAAATTAAAGAAGCCAATGTCTTCTTTTATATATTCCTCATCATTACTTTCATATGTTGGGCTACAATGAGATTCCGTAATAGAACTGTCAGAAAAAAGTATATATATATATACACCATTGATTATCCCATTCTGTATTTACCACTTCCCTTTTTTACTATTCACTTTTGTAACTCATCTCTTCCCTGTGCAATATTCTTCCTAGTATTTTCAACTGTAATACTTTTATCAAGTTCTTTAACAATAACTTTATTAAAATTTTCCACATCTCTTTCAATTTTGAATTTCATGTTTTTACATAACTCATATCTAATTTTTCCAATTTTTTTTATTCTTCCTTCTTTTAAAATTATCTCTTCCCCTAATTAACCTTAACATTTCTTCACAGAGTATATGGTTTTTTTTTCAGCTTGGAAATTTTGGCTGCTGTATCATAGCATTTTCCAAGATATTAAAAAATGCTATTTGCTGATCATTGAAATTATTAAAATTCTAGATTCTTAGTAATTTAAAAAATTCATTTCTATAAACATCTTGATTTAAATATATTATTGCTTTGGATTTTCTTGAAAGAGGGAACATGGTATCTTAATAATAAATTTTAATATCATACAATTAGATTAGAAAGAAAAGTGTGAAGTTTCCATTTATTAAGATTTGGCAAAAGAACAAAATCAATTTCATTAGGATTTCTGTTAAATAACATATCAATTTTTTAAAGAAACTAGTTGTTTTTATAATTATGTACTTAACAAAAATTTACTAGTGGGTTATCTATATGGGTCCATTACTTTTTTCTTTAATTTTTCTCTTATAAGCCCTTGACTCTTAAAATATCCCATAACAATTAACTTATTTATAAAAATCTATATTAATAGAAACAATTTCACAGAATTTGTAAAATTTGTGAATTTCTTCTTATTATGTGTATACATACGTATTGCGGAATAACAATCTTCTTTTTATCTATTTTCAGTCTGTTTCAAAAACTAATCTAATATACTTGAAAGTTCTGTGTTACATTCCTCAAAATATTACTGAATAATTAAACCAACTTCTATCTGTCTATTAGCATTTTCCATGTGGAAAGTGAACATCCATTCTTATATGCTCTTACTTCACAGAAATCAAAATTTTACATTTGGCTGAGATAATGCAGCCTCTATAATTCATGTAATATCCATTCTGTCAACAAAATTCTTACATTAAGTATTTACATTTTAATAGATTGATTTAAACAAAATTGAAATCTATATTACAATTACTACAAGAGAAAAATATTTCCCTTACGGTTATCACACGAGTAATAATGCTACCAATCAAAGTTAACTATGTTTATTAAAAGAAGTAAAGACATTTTTTCCCGTATACTGTGCATTTCAATATGGATATACCTAATAGAACTTTTGCCTTAGCTGTATTACAACATAAGCTATAATTAGCAATGAAGGTACAATTTATAAATGCTAGAACAAAAATCTTTATATACTTGTTTTGAAGTAAATATTAAATTCACTGTGCACAGATGCATGTGTACATATCTGTGTGAACACAACCAAGAAACTAATTATTTGAAACAAACATTTAAAAAATTGTATTACTTAACAATAATTTCTACATTTATTTAATAAAACATCTCTTTTACTGTTATATACAACCTATGTTATACATCTTACATTTAGCAAACAGTAAGTATTACAATTCTGCTACAAGAAACCAATTATTAGAGTTAATTTGATAGGTATATTGAATAAATAAATAAAAGCTATTTTTAAATTTTCCTCTTTTAACAAGTGTCTCAACTTTACAGCTTGTTGTCTGAATTAGGCATATATATTTCTCATACTTTGTCCTAACTATCAAGTATTTACTTCATAATCTCTAGTATCTTGTACAACAAAGAATTAGTATCATGTATGAATAGATACTTTTCCTCCATGGAAACATCCAATATTAAATTGTTGGCACTGGTGGTTAGCTTCTTAAAGAAAAAATATACTGATCACTTGATATTTCAACATGAGATTTTTCTTAGTGCTTTACTCAGATATAGCAATTTACACTGACAAGTCTAATGAAGTGTGTATTCATTGTGATTCTGCTTCAAGACTGACCAATATATGCTGATCTGTGTCATATCAACCATATTTACTTATATGTGTATGACATAAAGACAAACTTATATCACATCATGGATAGATATTGCCATATGCTTAGTATTATGATTCTGAAAGTGTATTAAAAGCAAGGCAAGTATCAATATTTTTCTCACAAACCACAACACATAGATTAATTTCTTCTACGATGCAAGAATTAATATAATGAATGAACTAATGCAGCCACTAAAGAAATTTTGTGGAGTGTATAATTCATTTTGTTAAACCTGTTTTATGCTTGAGGCATACAAGTGTAACTGTATGCCTCATCTAAAACCGTGTGCTAATAAGCCTCATGTAAAATCATCTATAAATCTGGATGATTTTCTCCATCCAATTAATGGCATCAGATGATTCTCCGATCAGTCCTAGATAACTGCTATTTGACTGCGTATGATGTAAGGGACAGTAACAAATAATTCAAATTAGCACACAAACATGCAGCTATTCTTGGCACTGGTGGCTGAAACTGACTAACTATTACAAGTTTTTGAGAAAATTTATATCAACTGTCATAAATATAAAATAATTTGAAGTATTATCTTTCTTTAATTTGATAGGATGTTTTTCCACTTCTATATGAACTACCTTTTGGCATGTACATATTATTTGTTATTGCTTGCTTAGGTAAACTTTTTTTGGATCTATTTCAATCAAATTTTTTTAACATTTTCTTAATTATTTTATTTTTAGAAAGATTTCTTTTGAAACCTCTTAACAGTTTTTTCTTTTATCATTTCTACAAAATTGGGATGGTTGGTTTGGTTAAACACATGAATAAAAATAGGACTAAACAAATGATAAAAACATAATACATGAAATTAAGTAAATATTTATTAACAATAAATAATTAAATTAGATATTAAGCTGGATTACAGTTGGAGTGATATTCTGATACATGTAAATGTACATTATTTTCTGCACCTTTCTAATTTAATATTGTTCTCTTTATCAACATGGCCTGATAAAATGGCTTCTCCAGCTGAAAGTATATTATATCACATTCATAAGATAAATCATTCCTTTTTAAAAATATAAACATATTACATTTTTTAGATTTTTAAAATCTATGATAAAAACATTTATTTACAACAAATTATTATTAATCATAAATAATTAATTTGTTTCAAGCACCAAATTAATTACTAAAAACATAATATATAAATAAATTAAAATATTAATATTTATTTTCTATTACAAAACAAACATAAGTATAGTAGTAAACGAAAAAAATAATTAAAAGCTTTTATTAGAGATTTAAAACATTTAATATAAAAAAAATGGATACATTTTAACATTTATTGTGTTAACAAAACATTCATCCTGTCAGTCTGAATTGTTCACTTGGAGATAAATTATTTTTGAATGACATTGCTCTAATCTCCCACCTGGAAAAAGATATTAGTTAATTAATTTCAGATAAAAAAAACATAGGTATAGAATTACATGTACTTAAGTGTAGATAATGCAAAAGAGAAATGAATGTGAATTTTATTTCAGTGATTAGTGGTATTCTGTTATTATTTTTAATTAAATACAGTAAAACTTGTTTTCAGATTTACCAGATATGGCTATTTACAGCTTATAATAGCATTATTTGCTTACCTTACCAAAAAATACAAGAAAAATATCAGTTTCATACCAAAACAATATCAATTCTCACATGTAATATTATTTTGAAATGTTTCTTAATCTTTATGATCATGTTGAATTTTTTGTTTCCAGGGAAAAAAAAGAACTAAAAGTTTAGGATAAATCATACTGCTACATGTAATGCCACATCATACTGCTCATATAATGATACTGCTACATGGTTATGAGTAGTCTAATGTTGGGGGAAATGTCATAAAATATGTGATGCAGCATTTGTAGTGAAAAAGCGCACACACACACACACACACACACACACACACTGAGAGAGAGAGAGAGAGAGAGAGAGAGAGAGAGAGAGAGAGAGAGAGAGAGAGAGAAATAAGTCAGTGTTTTGCTGTTAATATTTTCTATCTTTTGTTAATTACTGCTGATTAGCAGCTTAGTGAAACAAATGAAACTAATCAACACTTACAGAAACTGCTTGACATAGAGTTTATTATTTATAGTATAGTAAGGTATTGTTAGCCCAAGCTTCATGTCAGTGCTGAGCTCCATGGCATGAGTGGTAGCATCATGGCCTTTCATCCGGAGGTCCTGTATTCAAATACCAGTCAGGTATGACATTTTTCACATTCTACAAAAATTGTCATTCATCTCATCTTCTGAAACAATTGGAGGTTAAAAAAAAAGAAAAAAAGGCACTCAGGCGTCAGTGGGAGTGCAGTATACATATGCACCTGCACAAGCACCACTCCCACCAAGGTAGCTGACTGGGCGCAACTCTCCCATCACAGTGACTCCATCACTCAGGCTCCAATAAAAGAGCAAACATGAGAGAAAATTTTCAACCACTGCCTGGAGAAGCAGAAGATGAAAGAAGAAGTTCCCTGGCCGGCTCAACGTGGGACCTCCTCACAGATGCCAACATCCCTGCCTGGCCTGCCGAGGGAGCCAATATGTGTGAACATATTAGCTCCTTCTTCAGTCAGTTAGGGCCTTCCAGCCCTAACTCACTGGGCTTCAATCGTCTTGTCTGGTGGGCCCAGCAGCAGGAGCCGGCCCAGTGTGGGATTGTGTGGGAAAAACTACCTCGGCTGCATCAGCAGAAGACGACCGGCACTGGCTCAACACTGTGAGACTCTGGGGGCCACCACTGTCATGCTGTAGTGGCAACACAACTGCTGCTGGGGGGAAGCTCAGTCTGATTCCAATGGGCGAGCCGTAACTCCCTGACTACAGCTTCCCAACCCAACAGTTCTTCTCAGAGCTATCTCACAAAATGGCCCTTTTCAGGGGCCACCACTCCAAAAACCTCAAACAGGACTTTTCTGGGCTACCACAAGGTTTTGAAGTAGCATATTCCATCGAAGCCATTTGGCAACAGTTTATATAGGTGCATAATATTGGTGTTTTCTACTGTAAGGAAAATTAAAAAATTTTAATTACAATACTATTTCATAATTTTCATTTAATTTAATCATTTTATTTTCATTTGAATTAGAACATTAATTTCCCCTGAATTCAAATAAACAAAATAACATTAAAAATAATATATAATTTTTTTACCTAACAAATCTGATACAATAAGTCACTCTAGGTGTAAATAAATTCAACTGAGAGGAAAAAACAATATTTATACAACAGTGTACTTTTCTAAAATGTATGAAGAGTAAATGGAATTTAGTGTAGGTTGGTAAATCTTCCGTACTTCTTTTGGTTTGCTGGTTAATTAGTAGTAAAAAATGGACATCCTTGTACTATATAATTTAGTTCTGTAAATCAAATTATGCTAATTTTATAACAACTTTTTATTAGATTTGTTAAATGAAAAAAGATGTCTATGATTAATGAATTTTTCCTTCATTGCATTTTTACGGGTAATTTAATTATAAGAAGAAAATAAGCGATAGATATCTTAATGATTATGTTATAGAGAAGTTTTTAAAGAAAATTCATTTTAAAATAAGATAAATATAAAACAATCACCTGAAGTGACACAGCTGAAGTATGGAGATCATCGATTATAAGCAAATAAGCATCATTGATTATTTGATTCAAATTTCAAAATTAATTCATTAATTTTATTCTGATAAGTGTAATTCATGAGAAATTTCTGACAGAATCTGATTAGGGGGCACCAAGCACTTAATCGAACAGCTCTAATTTCATGTATTAACAGGTGTAATAAACTAACATCAATTTTATATGAAAATAAAAATATTTAAATAGATAACAGAACTGATTATATGACAGTAACTTTCTGTAATATCAAAGGATCAGAATCACTACAAGCACAAAGTAGAGAAAAATAATATGATCTACCTTAATTCCCTACTTACAGCCCATTTTTCTTTATTTCTACAAAAAATATTAAAGGCATTAAATAAATAAGTGCTAATTAAGGTAGTCAAACTTTGCATTTTGAAAGAATGATATTCTTTCTTGAATTTATATAAACTAGTTAGTTCGTAACTGACCTTAAATCTGTACTATTATATAAAGAGGAAGGATTTTTTTTTGTTCAGGATAAACAAAAAACTACTAATCAACTGCAACCAAATTTTGACCCATGTTTCTTGGCATAACTGAAAAGGTTTATAGATATATTTCATTTTGAAAAAACAATAAAAAACCAACATTAAAAAAATAATGCTTCACTCCATTCACATGTTGTATGTAAGCTCTCTACTAGGCAGCAGATAAGTTGTTGTGCAACAACTTTTACATGGTGTATTAGCTCTCTGCTAGGTGGCAGACATGTTAACCCACCGGGTTGGTCTAGTGGTGAATGCGTCATCCCAAATCAGCGGATTTGGAAGTCGAGAGTTCCAGCGTTCAAGTCCTAGTAAAGCCAGCTATTTTTACACGGATTTGAATACTAGATCGTGGATACCGGTGTTCTTTGGTGGTTGGGTTTCAATTAACCACACATCCCAGGAATGGTCGAACTGAGAATGTACAAGACTACATTTCATTTACACTCATACATATCATCCTCATTCATCCTCTGAAGTATTATCTGAACGGTAGTTACCAGAGGCTAAACAGGAAAAGAAAGAAAAAAAAAAGGTGGCAGACATGTTACGCTAAATTCAGTCCTTTTTAATCATGAAAGTGTAAGCTGCTGATAACTGTTAATTATTGAATATCAGACAATTTTAATTTGTTTCTTTGATATACGTAAAGTAGTTAGGCTAATTCAAATGAATTTGATTTCTCAGGTAATATGATATATTGGTTCTGTGATAAATATTTGATAATTTTAATTTATTTGTTTGGTGAAATTTTTTGAGCTATAAATATTTGATTATTCAAATTTATAAAATAAAATAAATAAAATATTAATATTAATATATTAATAAATAATAATAATAAGTAAATAAAAAACACAACTATAAAATATAAATTAATTTATGGTTAGAAATTACATTAAATAATCTGTAAATTAATTGACAAAGAACTGCTGGGAGACAGTTGTGAAGGAGCTGTGTGCAATGGCTCTCTCACAACAAACAGACATTCTTTTTTTACTGCTAAATATTAACTTATAATACCTTTCTTTTATTAATAAAATTAATAAATAATAATAAGTACATAGAAATAGAAATTAAAATATGGACTACAAAAAGTTTAATTTGAATAAATTAATAAATTAAAATAATCTACCCATAGAAATTACATTAAATAATCTGAAAATTAATCAACAAAGAATTGCTTCTAGCAGGAGAGAGTCATGGAGGAAGCTGTGTGCAGCCACCCGGCGCAACAAAATTTGTTCGCTCTGTGCAAATAGCATGTAAAATAAAAATGTGAGCACATACAACAAACAAACCCACGCACCATCCTTTTTTACGGAGAGTGATGATTTATCTATCTATTTTGGCGGTATTTGTTGAGTTCTTTTTCTAAAAACATGCCGAAACAGAAGAGATGTAATATTGATAGAAAATCTACAGAATCGAGGTGAATGTCTACCTTACGTTTACATGAGACTATGGAAGAGGTTGAGGTTCTACTTTAAAATGCTATACAATATAGTAAAGCCACTTTAAAGTTCAAGTTGCTTTTGAATATGATCCTCATTTAGGTTAACTAATAGTAAAGATTTACAAATTGGTGCAATGATTAAAATATGCAATCACTGTTTTGCAAAAAAATAAAAAGATGAAGATGTGTCCTGGTGGGAAAGTTTCACTTCCTACACTTAATGAGCTGCCAGAACCAATCAAGAGTTTAGTTTTAGGATCTCATTCTTTGTCAAAACATTTTATCAATAATATTAGAAAATACAACACTTTATTTCAGATGACTTCTTTTGATGCTAAACAAATCGAAGAAAGGAATTTTATGCCTATATTTAAAATTCAAGGTGAAGTTTATTGCCAGCACGTGGTGTTGATTACCAATCTTTACAAATTTACTTCCTTTTTGATGCTGATCAAACTTCCCTTCTTACTAATATTTTTCCAAACTTGAAGAAGGAAGTACTCCAGCAAGTTTTGCTGGAACAATAATTTGATCAGAGAGTTTAAATGCAATATTGACACCGCACCTTTGGGTAAAGTGGAAGATTTTAAATTAATAATTCACGCTGATTGTGTGCCTGATTTTAAATTAATAATTCATGCTGATCATGTACCTGTTAATCAGCATAGGGGTCACTGAAATGATGCAACTACTAATGAAGTTGCTGTTTTACTGGTCAATGAAGATAAAGGACTTAGAGATATAATCTTACATTGTTGTGATGGTCATACGCAAGATGTGTTAGAGCTTCATCACTCTTTATGATCCTTTACAATATCTCATTATGTTTTTGAAGGGTGAAGATTGTTATTACTTAAATATTCCAATTAATAATAATAAATAAAATAAAACAGTTTCCTGCATGCAATTTTATGCTTATCGACTTATGGTTCAAGATAACATTGACAATTTTTTACAATATTAGAGAAACTTATTTAATCAATATTGTGTTGATAAGGGCCAAAATGCTAATATTGGTTAATGATAATATTGGTCTAAGTTTCATACTTCCCTCATCTTTCACTGGTCGAAGCCGAGACAGAGGATGCTATATAAAATAACATGTTGTGAGTGATCAGTGCCCAGTAAAAACTACTAAAGATAAAGTTATGAAAATTTGTGTACACTTTCTCCTTATGGTGTAAGTGCGTACTAAGAAAATTCACTTTGAAATTCTGAGTTTAATGGGTTAAAATAGAATAACAATGGAATTTTTTTCTTTTTTATTTCTTGGTAACAGATGTAGATATCAACTTAATTTTTGGTTTTTATACTCTTCATATGAATATTGATTTCTACATTTTTGAAAATCAGAGATTAAAAGTGTTAAAATGGATTTTTTAATTTTTTAATTTCTTAGTAACAAATGAAGAAATCAGCCTGATTTTTGGTGAGTGTAATCTACCTTCATGTCAACAAACCAATTTTTAGATTTTTGAAATTTGACCTTGAAAAGGGATGAAGAAAGGTAAAAAAAAATTTTAACAATGATTGTAAATTTTCCCGACTATAATAAAGGAGATATTCAAAAGATTTGGGCTTGCAAATACTCTTCAGATAAATATTTAAAAACCATTTCTGTTTATTTTAATTCTGATTTTTTAAGGAGTGTGAAGGTATATGGTGAGCCGATAAAACCAACACAGCCACTGCCACCATAACTGCATGTGTAACTGGCTGCACCTGGCTCCAGTTACTTGAATAAAGAACATAAAATAAAAGAACTGACTGCTATAGGAAATGCAAGTAACCATACAGCACAGGCGAAGCTGCAATGGGGAGCTAATATATAAATATAGGTGGTATGTACAAGTTGCTACCCAAAAATTTGGGGAATTTGAATTCGCAGATGAACCATTGCTGGTACAACCTGCTGCTGCTAGATGTGGCTAACAGTACTCTTTGTGAATCAGTGTTCCAACAGCTGTGACGGTGAGAAGCTGCATTGTTGACTTTCGTGCAGTTCTGTAATGTTGTGTTTTACTGCTTCGGCAAAGTTCTAAATGGCAGATTTTAAAGAGCAAAGAACCTGCAACAAATTTTGCTTCATGCTTAAAAAAAACTGGTACAGAAACCCATTGCATGCTTTTGGAAGCATTTGGTGACAATGCTATGAGTAAAAGTAAAACTTTTTTGTGGTACAAACGATTCAAAGATGGACGAACGACAGTCGATGACGATGAGCGTTCAGAAAGATCATCAACAAGCGCAACACCGGAAAACATCGCAAAAGTGTGACAGGCTATTGTTGCAGATCGTAGACAAACAATCCATGATGTCTGTGCAATCGTATAAATGTCATATGGGTCCATGCAATGCATCTTGTTGGACAATTTGAACATGAGACGCAAAATTCGTTGCTGCAAAAATTGCAAAATTCGTACTGAGACTGTTGAACAGCGACCAGAGCTAAAATCACATGCTGAATTGAAAAATTCAGCAAGAGATGACCCTAACTTCATCTCCAACATCATAACCGGTGATGAGACATGGGTGTACGGGTATGACCCTGAAACTAAGCAGCAGTCGTCGCAGTGGAAGTCGCCAAGTTCACCGCAGCCAAAAAAGCACGCCAAGTTCACAACAATGTGAAATCCATGATGATTGTTTTTTTCGACATCAAAGGCATTATCCATAAGGAATTTGTTCCTCTTGGTCAAACTGTCAATGGGATGTTCTATTGTGAAGTTTTGAAGCAGTTACGTGAAAGCATTAGGTGCAAACATTCAGATCTGTGGGGTAACAACAGATGGGTTCTGTACCATGACAACGCGCCCGCGCACACATCGCTAGGCCATTCGGAATTTCTTGGCTTCCAAAAAAATGGTAGTGATTCCTCACCCACCCTATTCACCTGACCCTGCCCCGTGCGACTTTTTTCTCTTTCCGAAAATAAAATTTCAATTGAAAGGCCGTCGTTTTAATACAATTGAGGAGATTCAGGAAGAAACGCAGAACGTGCTTCGAACACTTACACTTACAGACTTCCAGGGATGCATGGAATCATGGGAAAAACGCTGGGATCACTGTATCAATGTCCAAGGGGATTACTTTGAAGGAGACAGTGGAAATTATAAGTTATGGTAAGCTATTTTATTTTTATGGTAAAATTCCCCAAACTTTTGGGTAGCACCTCATATAATATGTTCCTCTTTCCATGACCATTAAAAGCATAATATAATTATTATTCCTCTTCTTAAAAAAAGTCTTCATAATTATTAACCAAAGATGTGGCCCTGGAAAACCATTACAACAATGACAATGGATACATACACAAATGAATAAACTGTTATCAAAATACATCCCTCACTTTAACATCCTGAATGTTAATTTATGATACTAAAGTTTAACTGCACCATAATGCAGAACTTTGTACCCCTTCTAAATCTAGGTTTGCAACTTTCTAAATCTAGAATCAAATGGTTCATTCATTGTTCTACTGTAAGTTGAAAAAGATTTGTTGACACTGTATAGCAGTAGTAGAATATTTCAGTAATTAGAGAACTTATAGAAATTTTTTTCTTCTACTTAATTGATAAAAAGTATTTCAATAAAGAAGAAACAGATTATACGAGCATATATTGAAAGTAAATTATTACATCTGTGAATCAAGATTTTCACTTAACTAACACCTATGGCAAAATTGCCGGAGCTTTTTCAATGGTTCTTGTATTATTTAAAAATACCAGTTAATGATGATTAAAATTTAAGTGTCAATATATTTTGGAATAATCTTGTAAAATCTGTACTGCACAATAACTCAACTGGATATCAATAGTACTCGCTTATTAAAAAATTAAGAGGAAAAACTAGATTATTTTATAAACAAACACAACTTTACAACAGAATATAAACATTATTTATACTGAATTTAGTATAATGAATACTTATGACAATAACAAGCATCTTCTTTTTAACATAAGTAATAGTAAATATAATAATAATTACACTTAAGGTGGTTATTTGCAATAAGTAAATGTTTTTTTCTCTAAAACACAACTTCTCTAAATATATAACTTTTCAGAAGTATTTTGTCTTTTCTCTTACTCAAAAAATTACTTGGAAATTTAATGGTTTACTACTTCTGTTTATTGACAATTTCTTTACAAAATCAATCAAAATTCATCTCAAAATATCATTAAGTTGTAGTAGGTTCCCCTGTAGGGGGTCAAACTTTAAAATACACCATCCCATATAATCCCAGTTGTGTTTTATCAAATTACACTTTGGAGAGGAAATTGGGCAATCCATTCCGACTATATTTTACAATCTAGAAACACCTTAAGTATGACCTCCCTGCAGAGTCAATCACATTTGCCAATGTGATTTGGCAAATGGCACTAAACAGGATATTGTTCAAAAAGAGAGTTGATTTTAGTCAACTCTCTTTTCAATGAAAATAAAAATTCAGCGTACACTCTTAAACATATTCCAATCCATATTGTAACAAAACTCCTACAAAAAAGATTATTGTTGTTGTGTATAACGTTTGACAGATCTCTCATAGTGAATATCCATGTACAAATCCTTCCTGAATGGTGAAGTGAAAATTTACATTTATCAATGAAAGCAAATTTTCTGTAGATTTTTAATCAATGAATGCCAATGACTGAATTATGGTCAGTCTCCCTTTTTTTACCTGTATTTTCTTCTTTAGATTATAATAACCTTTGTGAATGCTGGAAATTCTGCAAGTTTCCTTGTTTTCATGGTGAGTCAAGCAAATTATTGATGAGTAACAAAAAAATAATAATTATTCTGATCATTCATTGGGAACTACTTTATTAAACTTTATAATAGAACTTTATTAAACAGTAAATAAGCTACTTGTATTTTATGAACATATAATGTCATAATGAACTGACATCAATGGAAGCTAATTCATTCAACTGTCTTATTTTTCTGTATGAGGTTAACGTTAAACTAAGAAAAAAATCAACTTCAATTCTTGGGCAGTATATTTACATAACACAGTAGCTTATGTAAAAAAAAAAGTCATATGTCAAATATGAATAAAAATCATCCCTTACTTTATATCTTCAGGTAGAAAATTTTCTTTTAGAAGGTTGTAATGTACATAATGCATTACAACTGTCATTAAACACAGTCTTTTCAATGATGGGTCTGTAAAAAAAAAAACAAAACAATAAAACACAATTACAATAATCTTTTTTAAATATATTATAAAACGAGATTAATTTTGAATACATTAATAGCAGTAATAAACACAGTTTTTGAGTAAATGAAAATTTTATTGTGTTCCTTATCTAATGTTTTTATGATGAATTCAAAAATGCAATCTGAATTTTTCCTTCGCCTATAATTTTTGTATGATAACATTTTTGAAGTATTGCTTTCACAGCAGAATTCTACATTTTTTTGCAGGATAGCTTAAGTTATGTAAAAAAGAAAATTTTAAATGATTTTTCATAGAAGTAGGGTAAAAACATAACATTATGAAGGCAATAACTGTATATATATAATTAATTTACTGTTGGTTCTGTCATGTCAACATAGAGGAGTTTTCTGAGTCACACATACAATTAATATACCTGTATTGTTGATTCACTCTGTATTGTGATTTAGAGTTATTATAATGTCACATGTGTTGTGTTAGTGAATAAATATGCCAAGGAAGTGATTAAATGTTCCACATAACTTCTGTTAGAAGTGTAGGGTTTTGATGTTGAAAGAACCATGACAAAGTTTGACTCCAATAGTTAAAAAATATTATGAACTATATTTTAGCTGTAAAGTTGGAGATCAAAATAATGGGGGCCCTCTCATGTGGATTTTGACCTTTGTGAAACATTTGACAGACTGGGCTAAAGGGGTATTTGACACACAAGTTTTGCCATACCAATGGTGTTATGTGAACCACAAGACCATTTGTTGAGTTGTAACTTCTAAATTACAAAGATAAAAGGAAGTAAATTCAACACTCAGTGACACAGTGCAGTACCAGAATTTACCATCTGCTATAAGTTCATAGTGAAGACTTACTTGTACCACATCCTCTAATACATCTAACTAGCCGAATTTTAAAGTTATCATGGCAGTTAAAAATATAGTGTAAAACATTTTAGGAAATCATAAATCTCTAACTATCATGACATGGGTGAATTAGTCATACAAACATTTATTTCTTAGATTCACACTTGGATTGCTTTCTGGACAATCTAGACACCTTCAATGGCAAGCCCGGGAATGCTTGCATCAGCAAATCTGTCATGGAAAACAGTACCAGTGACAGTGGAGTGCAAGAATGCTCAGATTATTATTACATGCTAAAGAGAAACTTTCCAGATGCCAGCCACAAAAGGAAAACAACTATCACCACAATTTAAGTACATTGAATAATCTATGCCAAGTTTCATATTACACTGTATGAGAATTGTAACCTCTTTTTCAAAGTGTACCTATGTGTCACAGCATGTGATGGAGAAAATCTATTTTCATATTTGAATAGAACTTTTCATATATGAAAAGTTCAATTAGTATCATATATTTTGTTCCTTGTGTCAAAAAGATTGTTTAATTTTGTTCCTCAGTGAAATCAGACTGAGAAGTAATTAAACATTTTTTATCTTTCACTTTAAATATTTACAAGATAACCAATTTAATTGATTTTTAAGTCGTTATCAGTTTAAAGAAGAAGAAAACTTATTTTTTATTAGAATAAGAAACTACAAAATATAGAAATTCACGTATGCTGTTATCAGAAGTTTACAGCAAAAAAATAAAATAAAAATATTTTATAGGCAGATTCATTATAGACCAGTTTCAGCGAAATGTACAACTATCTGTTTAATTTTCTGAAAGCCATTAATTATTAAAGGCCATTCAGAACATAATTAAGTATGTGTGTGTTTGCATATGTTTTGTTATATTCACTTTATTATTCTTATTTATAATATTTTGAACTGCTAATGAATTTCATTTATATGTAATGTCCAAAATTCACATAATCATGTTTAAAATATTGTGTACCTTAATTCTAAAACAGAACTACATCTAAACTTGCTGCAGCTAGTATAATTACACAACTTACTTTTTTTGTCCAGGCTTGTTCAAGCGTAGTTATATCACTGGAATTTTGATTTAGATTCCTTTCTTAAAAGAATTTAATCCTGGTTAATTATCATTAAATATATAAGATCCCTTCCTTATCCTTAATCCCTTCTTTCTGGAGTACGTACTATAGAAATTTGTTAGTTGCTAACAAAACTAATCTGATTACATTTGCGATATCATGGTGGTATCTTTTAGTAACCAGGGCAGCTGTTTTACTATAGGAACTGTGTGGGGCAGCAACTCTGCCTGGTGTACAATCTGCATTAGAAAATGTTACAAGTTCAGGAACTGTTCAAAGCTGAACTATGGCTGAAATGACTATGGGGGTAATGCAGAACCTAAACCTCATGCTCCACTTAAAATCAGGTAATACATTACCCACCATGACAGTAAATATATATATATATATATATATATATATATATATATATATATATATATATATATGCACATGTACATAGTTACTTAATTTAATGATTTAAGTAAAAGCATTAGCAGTTCATTATAATATTTTGGCATCAATAATAGTAGCTTCTAAATTTGATTTTAAAAATAAATTAGATTGTTACTACGTTCTGTTGATAGTATCTTGTTTAAGTGGTACATTAGTTCACACTAATATATAAACCTGAAAGTTGTTTGGTAATTACACATCAACTACTGCACCGATTTTGATGAATCTCTTTTTATTTTCTTCCTTTTTTTATAGAAAAAAACATAGCTCAAGCTACACTTAAAGTACACATGTGAAGCCATGGATAGCAAATAGTGTATTATGTATTTGAACAACTGAGACTCAGTATAAGATATTTTATAACTAAGGAGTCTAAAAGAATAATTTGTGTTGCACTAATTTTGTTTGAAAATCTAATTATGAGCAAACATTGGATGAAATCCTGTAAATTGAATGTTACATGCATCCAACATAAGTGTTAAATATATAATTTGTAAAAGAAGAATCTGCAATAAATAAATAAATTGATTTCATTTACATTAACATATATAATCCAACCTAGGTCTTCTTAATAATACGGAGCTACAAGAATTAGGTAAATATAATGTAAGGAAAAACTATCATTAGAATGTATTAAAAAAAAAATTTTTTTTTTTCTTTAATATGAAGGATACAACTAAAACCATTATTAGAAATATTAACTTACTAAATTCAAGTACATGCAAATCATCATGATCCAATAGTTTAACATCATGTGGATCCAGATCATCATCAATACAAGGCTGACCACCATCTGGAGCAGGACTGAAAAAAATTAAAATTGTGAAATATAAAAACAAAAAAATGGTTTATAAGATGAAATAAAATTAACTAATATGGCAATCAGGACAAATTTGCTATAATGTAAGTAGACAATATATTTTTAAGCAATACATTAATTGCTCAGTAAGAAATGGAATATAATGAGAATTTAGATTAGCAATAATAATTAAATACTCCTGTCACTATAATCTTTTTGTATGTTATTATAAGCATTAAACAGTAAATTAACACTATGTAAATAGCAGCACAATAATAATAATAATAATAAGACATACATTTAATATACAAAAGAGTAATTCAAATAAAAAGACAAGATTGATTTAATGACAGTTAAATTATATTATTACTTTTACTGTTTATAAAAAAATTACCCTACACTTTATGAATGAATATAACACTGTCAATTTCACTACTGTTTACCAGTAATTCACTGAAAAACTTCTTGTATTCACCCGCAGTGGCATATACATGACAATCTTTAATCTTAGTTACCTCACGCTTATTGATATCACTATTATCATAAATGCACCAAACACAGGCTCACAGAACTACTGACTGTTACTGCTTATTACCATGATTATGCTGAACTACTGATCGTTCGTTTTTGCTTGTTATCACGACTGTGCTGAACACAGTTTCACTGAACTACTGGCTCTCTCTGCTGATCCCTGGCATGCAGTACCAGTACCCAACTCATCTTTTTAATTGTTAAAGCATAATAATTTTCAATGTCAGCGCCTTTACGTTTTTCTATTAATTTTTCCCCAGATCCCTAGGTGAAAGTTATAGAGAGCCTGGTATTAGTAATAGTAACAATAAATTTACTAGTAAGAAGTACCTTTACAAGCTGAGTCCATTAGCTTAGGCTTTTATTATTTCTTCTATTTAGATTTTTAAATACAATGTTTACTATGATAAATACTTTGCTTATGTAGTAATCACTATAGGTGATGAAATGAAGTACGAATGATGGAAAGAAGCCCTGAGATTTAACCATAAGAACTTCAGTATATTTAAGTAGCAATGGTAACATCAAATTAAAACAATATATAATCTGTTATGATTAACATAAAATGTGAAATACTGTTTAGTTACATCAATATTTTCTAATGTTTATTTTATATTAAATAGTAAAATTAATTTAACAATTTAATCATTTGTCAGGGAATATAAGTAGTTATATTAAAAATAAATGTATGTGAATTACATAGTGTATAAAATATGTTTTGTATCACATGATAATGTGTTGTTACATTTGATGAAAAAATAAAGACTGTAATAAATTTTTATGATAAATAATGACTACTGTAATTAATGTATTATCTTTTGAAAATTCAAATAATTCATCAACATATCGACCACTGCTAATTAAATTCAATATTAACTACTTAACCACCAGAACACAGCAAAGATAAACTATAATAAAAAAAATAATACCATGGGATGCGGGATACTAATTTACAGTGTGAGATCTCATGAAAATCAACTATTGATAATAGCTTTTTCTAGGTCTTATCTGTTACTGTATTTTGGTGGTTAAGTTGTTAATATTGAATATATAAATATATATATTATTTTACTGAAATTAATCTTTTTAAGATTCGTATTATTCCTCTGTACTGTTAAATTATATTAAATAAAAACATAGTACAGAATATTGAGATAAGACATATCTTACCTCAATTTTCCATGAAAGTGCTTTTGCGGGATATGTATCCCTCAACTATTAACAGAATTTAACAATATTTCACTCATGCACACGCACGCATGCACACACACACACAAAGTTGATTGGTCTATCAATTTTGGGTTACAGAAATTAATGTCTAAATAGATTTATTATAAAATAGTAACAAACTTGATTAGAAACTGAAAATTTCTTCAGGGAAATGTTTGCTTTAAATTAAACTCTGTCACAACAGCTTTTCCTTTTAATGAATACCAATTATTATTATTATTATTTTATTTTAAATGGTATTGATTAACAAAGTAATCAGCCTCTTAATGCTGACATTAATGCTAACATTATCATTTCATTCTTCCAAATGTAAACTGTGACAGCAAGTTTTCACATAATAAATTAAATCCTAAACAAAATAAAATCTAATAAGAATGAATGACTTCTGCCTTTCCTTACCAAAATCAAAAGGAAATCTCATTGCTCTGATTGGAACAAATAAAATATGTCACCCACTGCATAGTTTCTGTACATTTATTACTGAAAAACTTAATGAATTATTATGTAATGTTCAATTGGACTTTAAAGAGCAAGTACATACAATTAAAATGGTGATTTGGATATCTATTATTCATTTTTTATAAGTTTTTGTTTAGGAACCTACACCAGGGTATCATACGTCACCCGCGCAACTATTGAAAAATGTGAGGGGTTGTGTGGGTGACATATGTCACCCAACTGTTTTAGTTATACTTTGTGTTTATTAAAGGTAAACCTTTGTCAAATATATCTGTGTCAGCTACGTGCATATAGATATTTATTATGATTCTTTTATAAATAATTACATCATTACTGCTACAGTGTTTGTCATATACAAACATTGTCTACATGACTATACTTTCCTGTTTGATGTTTATATTTTACTATGGTTACCAGTTTATCATTTATGTTACTTTATCACCCACAGTTTATCTTATCTTCATGTGTTGATATTGCTAAATTTGTAAACATATTATGCAAGTCACATAATATATCTACTACAATGATAAATTTTCTCTTCTGCATTTTTCAAAACAACAGTGCTGGTCTTGTATTCAAGTGAAATGTTTACTTGTATTGATTTAAGATTTTAAATCTTTATCAAGGAAATATAAATTTGATTTTCTGTTTTGAAGAGAACAAAAATAAAGTTATGGTTTAATCTACAGATAGCTCTGTATTTGATGAATTTTGTGAAAACCTTTTCAGTTTAAAACAAATAAATAAATAATCAACAATTTAATACAAAAATAATCTAGTTTCTCTAATAAAAATTATTTATAAAAAATATAAGTTTGTACATATGTCATCCATGCAACTACTCTCCTTCATTTTTTGTGCACATCTACCGGAGTATTAAAAATAAATTTTAAGGTCACTTAAGATAGATATTTAATGATGTAAAAAAAACAATATGATTTTAATCTCTCATACAACACGTGTAACAGATTTTAAGATGTCTTGTAAGTATTATTTATACAATCAATCATAATTATTGAATATTTATAAAAGTGTCTGAACTAAAAGCAAAAATCAAAACAGACCTGGCAGTTTTGAGAATGGCTTTAGAATTATAACTTTTCCATATTTTGTTCAGGATACTCTCAGACAATAATAATTCAAATAACACCTAATTTTCAGTTTTCACAGAATCTTAACATAATCTCTGGTCAAAAAATCATCATTTAACCTGATTTTCATCAGTTTATTAATTTTCTTCAATACCTATATTACCTGAAATACACAAAATTTTGATACTAAGTAAAGTTAATTACAGGGATTTACAAAAATAATTCTATAGCCTGTGACAAAGAAGTAATTACAGAAGTAATTTATTACTAACAATACTGAAATAAATTATTTCAATATTTCATTAGTAATAGTAAGTTTCTATACCTATACTTTACTGTTTATATATCTAAATTTTAACTAGGATGTAGAATAAGTATACACCATGCAGATTCAAGGCTAAATAGTTTTACATTGTTCACACAATGAAATACAGTCAAAGTTAAAAAAAAATATATATCCAAAGAAATGGGAATATTTAACTAAACTAAGAATAATGAATGTTACTATAGTTGAAGTACTCATTAAAATGAAAGTAACACTGTGTCTGATTCTGCATATAATTTGGAAGTATAATAATAAACTTACCTAGATCCTCCGAATAAATACATTCTATCACCAAGAACAATACAAGATTGCCTCCTTCTCTTATTAGGTATTTGGCCATGTGTTTTAACAGCTTCCCATACATTTCTTATCGGATCAAACCTATGGAGATCATTAAAGTGTTCATCTCTAAGACTATTGTAACCACCAAATATATAAAGGTAACCACCATGATAAACTGCAAAAATAATAATTAAAACAGTTAGGGCCAAAACACAAATAATTATTTTTTACAAGTGGGGAATAAATTTTAAGAAAATTTTTTTAAAAATATTCATGTGTAAATTAAGCTTAGAAATTCTGCTTCAGTAAAGTTATTTTCTAAATCTAATATCCCCTTCAATAAAGGTTAAAATATCATAGAAAATTAAAAAAAAAAATTCTGCATTTTATGGTTCATAATTTTTTTAAAAATGTAGACATTTCTTGATAGCTATTTATAAGAAATATAAACTACCACAATTTTTTGAAAAAATATTTAAACTGAAGCGTGATAGAGCAAAAGAACAAAAAACATAATATTTCAACTTTAAAAAGTGGAGGTTGATCTTTTGAAAATCCTTTTTTTGGATTATTTATATTTGCATTGTATGTAATAAATTTGCTTTAATAAAGTTTTCTCTAAAATGCCTCTAAAGAAAATCAAAATTGGTTTTTTCATAACCCACATCCCCTTAAATTTTGAAAAAATATAATATGATCAATGGTCCATATACAGAAATATTTGGACCAAATTAAATAAATAAATCCTATGATACAACATCAAAAGCAGTACAACACACATACCTACGTATGTGGACACATACATTTATATGTTTTTTTGGTCTACATGAACTATCGATTATATCTAGATATTGGATCCTAAAATGCAAAAATTTGCAAAAAAACTGGTAACTCAATTTTCAAAATTATCACAATAGTTTTCCCTTTAATATAAGGGAAAATATAACTTTAATATAGTTATATTTGGTGGGAAAAGTAAAAAAAGTAAAATCATACACATGTTAATGAATTTGTATTTTAGCGTCCTAATAGTATAGTTACTACTACGACCGCTGCTAACATAATAACAGTACAATTTGTAATACATCATCATTTTGGTGTAACATCATATGTATGTACGTACATAGACATCAAACAGAAACTAGTCAAAATGGATTCAGGGACGGTAAAATGGTATTTTGCTAAATGGGATAGTCAAAATATTGCTAAAATATTACTTTTTATTAACATCAAATATTTATACAATTATTAATTCAACAATCTTATCTGAAATATTATGATACAGTAAAAATCCCTTTATTAATCTTTAGATAAATGTAAGTATTATATCTAATACTTTTTTAAAAAAATTATTATTATGCAACCATCAACAAAATGAAAACAATAACGAATAATCAGATGTTTCACCAAATCTGAAGTGGACACTACATGACTTACTTGTATACCTGTTAAATTACATATACTTATTTTTTTAAAATGAAAAGTATATAAAATTTTATTTCATTAATAACTTTTGATATTTTTTCATATTTTTTTTTTATTGTTATTACTGAATTATTATTTGTTGTAAAACTTTATACAATCAGAGGTTAATAATTATTAATAAACCAATATACTTAACTTAAAAAAAAAAAAAGTTAAAAAAAAGGGAGAAGAAGTCTGATTCGAACTGATGTGCCTTCCCCTTATAAAATCCAAATATCTCATTAATTAAAATTAATTAATGACATTGTGTGTAGCACAATGTCTGACGAGTGTGTGTTCAAAATTTCATCACGTTTCGTCACTCCAGTCTCTAGTTATATTTGGTTGCGTACATTGTGTTCATGTGATCTTGTGCGAGCTTGCAATAAAATTTTGTGTTCGACTTCAAAAATCTTTCGTTAAAACTTATTCTATGATAGAGCAAGCATTCGGTGATGAAGCTGCATCTCATACTACAATACACATGGTGGAAGCAATTTAAAGACAACAGAGAGTCGCTGGATGATGAATGAAGCGGGAGGCCGTCAACAGCTGTTCACAACGAAAACATTGCGAAAGTGTGCAGGCTCCTGCTCGAATAACCTCATCTTACCTGTTGGGCCATAACAGAAGAGCTATACATTGGTAAAGATGCGGTACGTACAATTCTAACAAAAAATGAACCGCTGAAAGGTGTGCTCTCGTTTTGTTCCACACGTCTTGACTAAAGAACAAAAACAGGTGCATCTTTCTTGTGCTCAAGACTTCATTGAAACTTCCGATAACAACCTGAATTTTTTGCAAACAATTGTGTAACTGGGGATGAAAGCTGATGCTTCATGTATGATCCACAAACAAAGCAACAATCCGCTGCTTGGTTGAGTGCTGGAGCACAAAGACCAGCAAAAGTCAGGCAGCAAAAATTAAACGCGGAAACAAAATTGATTGCATTCTTTGACTCAAAGGGCAAAATTCATGATTTATCATGAATTTGTCCCTACTAGTCAAATCGTGAATTCTAAATTCTATTTGGAAAGTGAAATACTTGATGCACCACATTTGTTGAATCTGGGCCAAGTAGCGGGATCCAGGAGTTGGACTCTTGCATGACAATGCCCACACACATGGCAACAGTTTTAACACGTTGTACACTGCATCTGTCTTGGCAGCAGACTATTTCTGTTCCCAAAAATCAAGTTGAAGACGAAAGGCCGCTTTTTCAATGACATTCTGACCTTCCAAAGGGCTTGCACCAAGCAGTTGAAGGCAAACCCACTAAGTGATTTCTCCAGAGCATTTGACAGGCTCTACTGGCGCTGCAACAAGTGTATAACTAGAGAAGGGTTCTACGTAGAGGGCTGATGTAAATAAACTCATTTATCTTTAAATCTATATTTTTATTTAATTTAGTTAGAGAATTTTTCAGACATACAGTGTACGTACATACAGATGTCATGCTGAAACTAGTCAAAATGGATTCAGGGATGGTCAAAATTATTAATTTTACAGACTACTGGTCCTTGTCCCCTTCAAAGTACTCCCCTCTCCTATTCTCAGACTTTTCTCAGCAGTGTTTCCACTTCGCGAAGCAGTCCTGGATAAAGTCATTTGAAATCATCTTTAAGGTCCATAATAAATTTGCTTTAATGTCGTCATCATTAGTCTCAAAATGGCATCACTGCTTATCACTGATTTTAATTTTGAAATAAGAAAAAACTACAAGGAGCCAGATCTGGTGAGTAGCGAGGCTGAGGTAGGACAGTTATCTGATATTTTGCACAAAACTGACAAATTGACAAAGCTAAATGTGTAAGCTTATTGTCATGGTGAAGGAAACATAAGTTGTGCACCACAATTCTGGTCTCTTTTTGTGAATTTTTTCACATAATCATTGTAAAACGCCTTGATAGTAAGCATTGTTTCACTTTGAGGCAAGAATTAAAAATGCACAATTCCATTAAAATCGAAAACACAGAGAGCATCACTTTGACATTGGATCGAGAATGGCATGCTTTCTTGAAGCATGGTGATCCTTTGCCAATCCATTGTGATGATTGAACTTTTGTCTCAATATTGTAGCCGTAAACCAGGCTTTCATCTCCCCTTATGATCCCTTGCATGAATGTTTCATTGTCATTTGCTTGTTCAAGAAGTTGCTGACAGATGTCCACTTGATGTTCTTTCTGCTACTTGGTCATTAAACGAGGAACAAACTTTGCTGCACTCGATGATGTTCAATTTTTCAATCAAAATGTCATGGCATGCCAATGACATGACATTTGGCTACCCTTTTCTGCAAGTTCTCTGACAGTCATTTGGCGATTTACGCACATCAGATCAGACTTTCTGAACACAAGTGTCATCAGTTGAAGTTGAAGGTCTTCCTGGTCGAGGGTCATCTTCAATTGACTGATGACTACTTTTAAATCGTTAAAATCATTCTTAACATTGCATATGACCCAGAGCATCATCTCTGTAAGCTTGTTTCAAAAGTTGAAACATTTCTGTGAATGTTTTCCCAGTTTCACCCAAAATTCTATGTCTTATAGTTGCTTCTGAAAATCACATATTAAAAAAATAACCACTCACACTTAAACACGTTGCACTTAAATAACACAAAAGATCATAAAAGCTTTCTCTGCTTGTGCTAGTCTGATTTTGATCTCTACCTTACAATACCCATCCTTAGTAATCTTGCTATTTAAATAACAAAATTCTCCCACTTCTGTCATATTGTGTTTTCCTATCTCGATGTATAATTCCTCATTATACTCTTTTCTGTCACATTTACATTACATATCTTTAAAATTAGATTTTCATTTCCTTTGTTTTAGTTGTTTATTTTCAAACTGAATTTCTTTCCTAGCAATATATACATGCCTCATAATTTCTTATAACTCAGTTTTGGCTTTTGCTAAAAGATTAATACCATTAGTGAATCTCTAAATTTTTATTATTTCTCCTTGAACAGTTATTCTACTTTCAAATGACTTTTAATTCTTGGACTACTGCTTCCACATACAAGTTGAAAAGCAAATGTGAACAGGCTAAACATTGTCTCGCTCCTTTCTGAATCAGTCCTTGCCTTTCTCAATCTCCTAGTCTTATCATTGCTACTTGTAAAATTAGCTATAAATAAGGAAATAAATTGAGATAAGGAAATCCAATAAACTTTTTCATTCAGTCGAACAATAAACATTATATTTATACTGCAATAATAAATAAGGTGTCTTAGCTTACAATAAAATAAATACCTAAACATTATCAAATATGCTAAAAAAGTACTTACAAGCTGAATGACTTCTCCTTCCAATAGGTATTTCCCCTGTAGTGGAAGGCCTATGCCACTGTAGAGTAATCGTATCTAAATACATTATATCACGACAATAAAACTCCATTTGTGAATGATGAGGACCATGGTGATCTCCTCTACCACCAAATATATACATTCTAGTACCTATTGCTGTTGCTGAATGAAAATCTCTGTATGATGGAGGCTCACTCTAAATAAGAAAAGATTATTAATATTTATTGTTAAATATTAATCTGGAATATTAAATGGTTATTATATATCATATTATTTATGATTATTTATTTTTACTGGAATCTTAAATTATAGAAACAAAATAATAAAAGAGCTAAGAAATAAATCTATCACAAATGGAATGGTTAATGTAATAATAAATGTTGATTGAAAAAATAAACAATATGTCAGTTGTCAATGAATAGCATATAGATTTTAGATAATTAACTTATAGTAAAAAAAATTAAGATATCTAAATATCTGAATTAATCTAAATTTAAAATGCAGCGTTCCAATGAAAAACAAGCCCTCTTAATGTGTTAATAATTCTGGCTTTTCAAGATCATTATATCAAGCCCATAAGCACAGTCCATATAAAGAGTAATACAACAAACACTTTATTTAATGAATAATATTAATATTTTGATTTTGATGTCAGTATGAGAAAACTAAAAACTGATAACCATACACAATATCTGTCTAACACAGTCCAGTCAGCAATAATATTTTTAACAATGCTTTTAACAGATTTAAACACAGTGAATAGTTAAAATGGCTGATACATAAATATTGTCCTGTATATGGTACAAATTAATATGATACTCTTATGTTTCAGTATAATTCCCGCTTTAGGTATATGTACTTTTCTCTACCAATATGTTTTTTTGTAAACCACCAGCATTTTTATATATGGTTTATAAGGTCACTAAATTAACTATTACTTATAGTGATAATTGAGTACTTATACATAAAATTAACAACTTAATCCAATAAACATGTGAACTAAATGGTAAATTATGATAGATGACAACTCTAAAAACATTATATATATAAAAACAGCCCTATAAGGGGAAAAATTGTTAAGTTAATGTACTTGCCAAAGGTCAATGTACAAATGTAATCACATTACAATCATAAAAATAGTTTGTTAATATGCAATGATGTACTTTTTACTAAGTACTACACATACCTTGGATGAATGGTTAGGGTTATATCCACTTAAGCCACATATGGATAACTGGGTAATAACTTAATAATGAATATAGAACTTTTTTTATAGAATGTTAAAAAAAATTAAGTATTATAGAAGTGCTTCTTGAGAACAAATTTTTACAGCATTTAAATAAAAATACTGTACAATTAAAATACATATGAGGTTTGATAAATAAATATGAGGAATTTTTTAATTTCCTATGCTATATATGTCCAACTATCACAACTGTTTTTTTGTTGTGTTGGTACATTTGTCCCTAACGTATATTTACATTGGTAGCCATATTGGATGCTTAGTTTATTGTTGTCTTCTGTAAGGGCTACAGGTGTTTTTGTATGGTCGGAAATTTTTAATATGCGGAAAAAATAGAACAAAGAATTTGCATTAAATTTTGCTTTAAGAATATAATAAAGTGCAACACAGCACTGGAAATGTTGAATGTTGCTTTTGGTGATTCTTCTACAAAAAAACAAGCATTTACTAGTGGTAAAATAGTTTCCAAGATGGCCATGAAGACATTAAAGATGAACACCCTGGACATCCCAGTACATCAACAAAAGATAACAACATCAAAAAAGTAAAGAAAATGGTTATGGACAATCGCCTAATTACTATCAAAGAGGTTGCTAATGATGTTGGCATATCATTTGGCTCATGCCAAGTAATTTTTTGGGATGTTTTGGATATGAAATTATGGCAGCAAATTCCAAAATTGTTGAATTTTGATCAAAAACAGTGCTGAATGGACATTGCTCAGGAGCTGCTAAATGAAGTGAACGACGGGTCATAACTAGTGATGAAACATGGGTATATGGGTATGGCATTGGAAGTAAGGCCCAATCGTTCTAATCGAAGGTTCCTGAAGAGTCAAGACCGAAAAAAGTTCATCAAGTTCAATCGAATGTGAAGATTCCGATCACTACATTCTTCAATTTCAACAGCTTAATGTACCATGAGTTCTAGCCACCAGGTCATATGGTCAAAAAGGAGTACTATCTTGAAGTTCTACACTGTTTGCGTGAGGCAATCCAAAGACAACACCTGGATTTATGGTGAAACAATTCATAGCAAATGCAGCACAATAACGCGCCTGCTCACATTTCACTGCATGTTCATAAATGTTTGACCAAAAACAACATCGTTATGATGCCTCAGTCTCCGCATTTGCTGGACATGGCCCCCTATAAATTCTTCCTAATCCGCAAGCTGAAAAGAACCATGAAAGGATGTTTTGCCAGCATTGAAGAGATAAAGACATGATTACTGAAGGAGTTAAATGTCATAACCCCAAATTGTGTTCTAAAGTTTCTTAGAAGATTAAAAAAAACGCCAACACAAATGTATTATATCTGAAGGGGAGTACTTTGAAGGTGACAAAATCAATATTAATGATGTATAAATAAAGATTTTTTGATAAAAACTAAAATTCTGCATAAATTTTTATCAAACCTTGTACTTATAAACACATGGATCTAGATATGGAAATATGAGAAACTTCATGTATCTCTAATTATTTTATTATAAAGATAGCTCAAACATATAATTTACAGAAAAACTGAAAATTAAAAAAAAAAAAAATATTATTATTATATAAACATTTAAAAATCCTATTTACAAAATCGGTAACAGTAAGATGAAATCTAATTTGAAGATAGAAAATTAATTTTTCACAATGTAAATAAACTGAAATAGATTTATTAGGTAACATCAAACTAAACTATATATACTATAAATCTAATGATCAACATGAACTGGCAAGCTGTAAATAAATTAATCAAATAAATAATCGTGTACAACATTGCTGACTAAAAATATACAAACAACTTACCTTCGTAATCAGATATGTCCATCGCATTGTGTTAAAATCAAGCGAATAAACTTCTTGAGAAAATCTATCGATTCCTTCTTCAAAACCACCAAATATATACATAACATCTGCGTTATTTGTGTGAACAACACATGCAGAATGGCCATCACGAGCACCAGGTATTATACCAGTTGTTTTAGGGCATGACCAAAGATTAGTCTCTAAACAAAAAAACAATAAAGTTGTAGTGAATATTTAAGAAAAATGTTTCTACGTAGAAATTTAGAATTAAATTAATTAATTAATGCAGAATTAAATTTAAATTTAATTAGGTTATGTAATGGGGTTTACTTGATAGGCAGCAATAAGCAGGCTTTTTATGTAATTCCCAGATATTAAATAAACTGGCCAACCAACAAAGTTACCACCCCAACAAACCTACTAAGGAAGCAGCTGTTCTACTAGTAATTACATGGTGCCAGCATAACACTGCAAATGAAGTTGATTTGAGGACTAAAATGATTCTCATTATATCTATCCAAATGACTGACTGATATATTCCAAACATTTCTGGGTAACTAGTGCAGTTTTCTTGAATTGGGATTTTTAGACTCCCTTTGGTTTTCAAGGAAGTATACTTTAGTAACATATCTGTGAATGGCCAGACTAGATATGTTATTAATCAGAACCTGATAACAGAATGAGGCTTGAGAGAATACTGAGATATCAACCTCCTGCACACATCTATTTACAGAAAGAAGAAATCAAGGATGAAGAGAAGTATAGAAAGATGAGAATGAAACTGATCAAACTATCAAGAGATAGCTGATATCTTTGATCAGGTTTTACTATCTAGCCCAAGACTGTAAAAAGATAGTGAATGTGAAATAATGAATGAAGCTTATACTAACAATTTCTCCATTCACTTTTTTCATGCTTTTTTTCATGCTGGCGAACAGCATGAAGTCACATGAAGTGAGGGACTATAAGAAGGAGGCTCTAACATTTTATTCCAGTTCTGGCCAAATACTTGGAACAAACGTTGGAGCAGTTTGCTGGAGCATTATTATGGTGAAGAAACAATATGTTCATTCTTGAGTTTAGGTGAATTTTCTTTAGAGCTTTGACAATTTTAGGCTGACATTCCTCAGTATACTACTTCCCCTGTAACTATCTTCTGATTTTCTAACACAACTTGTTTTAAAATTCCTGATACATTAAATAATACAATATTCTTACTTCACCAACATTATCTTCTTCACTGATCTGGATATTTGAACAGCCACACAGGCCTCCATCATCAAACACTCACACTTCATTCTGGGCCTTGGTCAGAACATCATAATAGTACAGTGAAGTTTCATCACCTGACATAACACTATTCACACATGGAGATTTCCCTTTTTCAGCATTTCATGGCCAATGAAACACAAAGTGTCATTTGATCGTCATCCTCCTTTGGATGACACATAACTTGAAGGTGATGTTGCAGAATAGCATGAATTTCTGGCACATTAATACCCAAGGACACCTCTACTTGGTGGTAGGTCACATGCCTGTCTTTTTCAAGAATTTTTTGTACTGCAGCAATGTTTCCTGCAGTCACAGATGAAGGCAGTCTACCTGACCTTGGAGTCCTCAAGGCCAAAATTTCCTTTTTCAAACTCTTGGTACCACCTAAATATTGTAGTACAATGAGGACAATCCTCTCCAATCAAAGGAGTAATTTCCTCTAAACACTGATCATCACTTAATCCACATGCAAAATTACCTAGTATTCAGTTTTTGACCACGATGACATCAACTACCCCTTTTCACTAACAAATCTAAAAAGCAAATTACAATAAAACAGTGACTGGAGTGACTAAAGTGCAGATTGGAATCCGTCTTAACAAAAACATTCACATTAATTTTCTCATAAAGAAACTGGAAAAAATTAGTTCTATTGTTAAATTAGTTTAAAATAATTTAAAAAATTGATTGGATTTAGTAACAACATTTCACAAGATGCTAGAAAGTTGAGCAGCTAAATTAAAAAAAAAATAATAATTTTTTTTGGACACCTAATGAAGATTCGTTATTAGTGCCAGAAGCAATGCTTCTACAACAAATAAACTAACTAGTTCTATAACAACAATGTTAAATAACCACAGATAGTATATATAAAATGAATAACAATATCACAGGCAAAATAGTAAAAATCTAAAACACACTATAAAATATTAAATATTCAACTACAAATGCATGGCCTTAAAAAACAAGACATTTTATTCCCTAAAATATTTTAGATATTAGTTCTTCCATTAAATTTGTAACACAATGTCGCATAACAGACACAAGAATGTGGTGTTAACCACATTCTTATTAGGTATTAGTGGTATTAGTTGGCAGTCGCAGCAGTCACAAGCAGGTGCAATGGTCTGAGTCATTAGATGTCTGCGAGTGAGTCTAATGTACCCTATTCACAAAACTAGTGAATAGGGTACATTATGGTACCTATTAACCTCCTCTCAATGGTAACTCCTGCATAAAGAGCTCCATGGTGACACAGTGTTCTTAACTAGATAAAGTTCATTGTTGTTGGTAGCATTCCATTCACTTTAGCATTCATCATGAACCACCCTCTTAAGAAAACAGACAAGATCGTTTGAAACAATGTGATTAGTGAAAGGAGGCTGCAAAAAAGCCTCTTTTGCCACACTATCTGCACATTCATCGCCTGAAATTCCAATATGGCTGGGGATCCAGCAGAAGCTCACACTGTACCTGAGACATTTCACAAATAATAGACTGTAGCTCACAGACAACAAGGTGTCTGGAGTATGTGTCACTAATTACCTGCAAGGCACTCATGGAATCTTAACAGACAAGTATGTATCAATATGTTTGGCTAATTAAATTTACGGTCTTATTAATAGCCTGGACAGTTCCGTAACACTGCAAAAACACTCATGGGCTGGGAAGGCCTAACACGTATTTTTCCAACCACAAAAGCACAATCACCAGAATTATCATATTTAGAGCAGTCTGTATAAACTATACCGTCAGAATTCATGCTATTTACAATATTACACAATTTTTCTTGCAAGATTCATGTACGTTTTTATGATGTTGACAAAGACTAAAGCAATAATTTAAGAGAAAATACTATCAAAGGAGTAATAACATATTTTTTTTATAAATTAACCATTATTAAATAAGGATATGTGATAAAAAAAATATAACCAAAATACTACTACAAACCATTTAATGATGCTTTCTAACATGTAGCTTAATCCAGTAATTACTAATATTTTACTATATAACCTTTCTTAATAACCTATACAAATAGAATTTTGCAATTTTGTTGTTATATTCCCGCTACAACATACTGACAAGATTCCAAAATCAACTACAGTATTCTTCATACCTTTTCTTTTCAATCATTCTTTTTTATATAATATTAACAAGACAAGCACTTCCACATGAACTATCCCAACCAAACCAAATTCATTTAAAGGGATACAACTAACACTCATTAAACCTTAACTCCAAGATGAATAAGATACTACTGGAAGGAAAAACTATTTTACAGCAATTTAATTTTTCTAACTAAATGAATAAATAAAGATTATACTTGCTCATCATTGTCCCCAAAAAAGTTTAATTTTCTTACCAACTTTCTCTGCAGACACTAAATTACAATAAAATGACGATATATTCTTTGTGTTCTGCAAATAATAACATTTATTAACATAGTACAACCAGCCAACTTTAACTTCTACAATTATAAATAAAATATCCGTCCAATTTCTAATAACACTTTTCATTTAATGTAAAAAAGAAAACACATACTCATGATCAAGCATTTTTTTTCATGGCTATTAGGAGTATTGTTCCAATTCTGACTTTCACGGTTTCTTACACTGTAGATAAATTTAAGAAACATAAAGAAGTAAATTTCAATGATTTTATTTAAGAAAGTATGTGAACTAAATAAAACAACATGTCATGGTTGCAATTCTGAAAAAAGAAAAAGACTAGTGTAATCTAACCAGTACAGTTGTAAAAATGTAAGAATTTTAATGATGGACTAGGCAATTTTTTAAACAGCAATAAAACATATACATACCACTAACATTAAATTTTTAAGGGTTTACAAGGGTTGTCTGAAACATTTTGAGCCTAACATAGAAAAATGTATTTTTTTCTGTCAAATATAGTTTTATTTTTCAGCAAAGTTTCCTTTCGAGTCGGTACACTTTTTCCCAGCAATGTTCTAACTTCTTTAAAAAAATAGGCATCTTTCTCCGCAAAACAGGCGTTTATGTAAGCAATAACCTCCTCGTCTGATGAAAATCTTTTTCCTCCAAGTGAAACTTTAAGGTTAAAAAACAAGAAAAAGTTGCTTGGGGCCAGATCTGGTGAATACAGTGAATGGTCAACCAATTCAAAGTGCAATTCGTGAATTTTAGCCATGGGGACTGCCGAAGTGTGAGCAAGCGCATTGTCCTGATGCAAAAACACTTTCATCTTCTTCAAATGTGGTTGTTTTTTTGCAATTTCTGCCTTCAGCTTGTCAAGTAATGATGCGTAATACTGTCCTGTTATTGTTTTACCTTTTTGAAGATAATCAATAAACAAAATTCAGTTACCATCCCAAAAAACAGTTGCCATCACTTTCCCGGCTGATGGTACTGTTTTCGCCTTTTTCAGAGTAGGTTCACCCTTTGCAGACCACTATTTTGACTGCTGGTTTGTCTCTGGATCCACTTTACATCTACAGTTATGAATTGACCCAACAAATCTGACTCATTTTGCTTAAACTGCTCTAGCACAGGGACTTGGAAATGTTCATTTGAATGCGTTTTTGGTCCAAAGTGAGCAAACACAGCACCCAACACGCAGATAGCTTATGCATAACCAATACTTCAGTTAATATATGACAAACACATCCTTTCGATATGGCCATAGTCTCTGCTATCTCTCTAACATTAATTTGTTGGTTGTCCAGTACCATTTGATGAACTTTTTCGGTGATATCAGTGATGGTTGCATTTTTTAGACATCCCGAATGCTCATCATCAACCAAGCTGGTATGACCATGTTTAAATTCAGCTGCCCATCTTTTCACAGTGGTAAATGACGGGACAGTCCTTGTAAACAGTGTCCAACTCGGTTTTAAGTTACATAGGTGTATTACCTTTCATATGCAAGTATTTAATCACAGAACAATATTCAGTTTTTTCAATTTTCACTAAAACACTCATAATGACCTACTCAAACGATTGTTAAATAACTGATCAATCAAAATGGATGAAATTTCAGCGAGTACCTTTCAACAGATATTTGAATACATTCCCTAACTTTTGTTGACGATTTCTGCCATTTTCATGTTGAGGCTCAAAACTTTTCAGACAACCCTTGTGTGTGTATATATGTATATAAAATACAATAGTACATATTGATAAATAATTCAAGTATAATACCTGGATCAAAACAGTACAAAATATTATCAGCAGCACCATCATTTCTTCCACCCCAAATATATATCTTATCTTTATAAACAACAGCTGTGTGACCATATCGCTGATACGGTGCAATATCATACTGCTTGTCTCCTTTTCTTGGTAAAGGCAAAGCTTTCCATCTTAAACTAACTGCAAGAAAATAATGTAAAATTAAAAAAAAAAAATTTAACAATACAACTTATAATGAAAAATCACACATAGGAGTATTTATACTTGTTTGAAAACAATGATTCAGAAGTCATATGTAACACTAAAATAATTATTACTTCTAAAACTATATAGAGTATACATTATTAGTAGGGTATCACAGAAAAATTGGTATCTTTAGTAACCTAATAACGTTTATATGCCTACAAGCGCCCATGATGATGATGAGGTAGAGTGTGTATACGAAGAGATTGATGAAGCAATTAAACACGTAAAGGGAGATGAAAATTTAATAATAGTTGGAGATTGGAATGCAAGCATTGGAAAAGGCAAGGAAGGAAATATAGTGGGTGAATACGGGCTGGGCAAAAGGAATGAAAGAGGGGACCGACTAGAGTTTTGCACGAAGTATAATTTAGTAATTGCCAACACCCAATTTAAAAATCATAATAGAAGAATATACACTTGGAAAAAGCCAGGCGATACTGGAAGGTATCAGATAGATTATATCATGGTTAAGCAAAGATTTAGAAATCAACTCGTTGACTGCAAAACTTACCCTGGAGCAGACATTGATAGCGACCATAATTTGGTGATAATGAAATGTAGATTGGGGTTTAAAAACCTGAAGAAAAGTTGTCAGATGAATCGGTGGAATTTAGAGAAGCTTGAGGAAGAGGAGGTAAAGAAGATTTTTGAGGAGGACATCGCAAGAGGTCTGAGTAAAAAAGATATGGTAGAAAATGTAGAAGAAGAATGGGAGAATGTTAAAAAGGAAATTCTTAAATCAGCAGAAGCAAACTTAGGCGGAATAAAGAGAACCGGTAGAAAACCTTGGGTTTCAGACGATATATTGCAGCTGATGGATGAACGTAGAAAATATAAGAATGCTAATGATGAAGAAAGTAAAAGGAACTATCGGCAATTAAGAAATGCTATAAATAGGAAATGCAAACTGGCGAAAGAAGAGTGGATTAAAGAAAAGTGTTCAGAAGTGGAAAGAGAAATGAACATTGGTAAAATAGACGGAGCATACAGGAAAGTTAAGGAAAATTTTGGGGTACATAAATTAAAATCTAATAATGTGTTAAACAAAGATGGTACACCAATATATAATACGAAAGGTAAAGTCGATAGATGGGTGGAATATATTGAAGAGTTATACGGAGGAAATGAATTAGAAAATGGTGTTATAGAGGAAGAAGAGGAAGTTGAGGAGGATGAAATGGGAGAAACAATACTGAGATCTGAATTTAAGAGAGCATTAAAAGATTTAAATGGCAGAAAAGCTCCTGGAATAGACGGAATACCTGTAGAATTACTGCGCAGTGCAGGTGAGGAAGCGATTGATAGATTATACAAACTGGTGTATAATATTTATGAAAAAGGGGAATTTCCGTCAGACTTCAAAAAAAGTGTTATAGTTATGATACCAAAGAAAGCAGGGGCAGATAAATGTGAAGAATACAGAACAATTAGTTTAACTAGTCATGCATCAAAAATCTTAACTAGAATTTTATACAGAAGAATTGAGAGGAGAGTGGAAGAAGTGTTAGGAGAAGACCAATTTGGTTTCAGGAAAAGTATAGGGACAAGGGAAGCAATTTTAGGCCTCAGATTAATAGTAGAAGGAAGATTAAAGAAAAACAAACCAACATACTTGGCGTTTATAGACCTAGAAAAGGCTTTCGATAACGTAGATTGGAATAAAATGTTCAGCATTTTAAAAAAATTAGGGTTCAAATACAGAGATAGAAGAACAATTGCTAACATGTACAGGAACCAAACAGCAACAATAACAATTGAAGAACATAAGAAAGAAGCCCTAATAAGAAAGGGAGTCCGACAAGGATGTTCCTTATCTCCGTTACTTTTTAATCTTTACATGGAACTAGCAGTTAATGATGTTAAAGAACAATTTAGATTCGGAGTAACAGTACAAGGTGAAAAGATAAAGATGCTACGATTTGCTGATGATATAGTAATTCTAGCCGAGAGTAAAAAGGATTTAGAAGAAACAATGAACGGCATAGATGAAGTCCTACGCAAGAACTATCGCATGAAAATAAACAAGAACAAAACAAAAGTAATGAAATGTAGTAGAAATAACAATGATGGACCACTGAATGTGAAAATAGGAGGAGAAAAGATTACGGAGGTAGAAGAATTTTGTTATTTGGGAAGTAAAATTACTAAAGATGGACGAAGCAGGAGCGATATAAAATGCCGAATAGCACAAGCTAAACGAGCCTTCAGTAAGAAATATAATTTGTTTACATCAAAAATTAATTTAAATCTCAGGAAAAGATTTTTGAAAGTGTATGTTTGGAGTGTCGCTTTATATGGAAGTGAAACTTGGACAATCGGAGTATCTGAGAAGAAAAGATTAGAAGCTTTTGAAATGTGGTGCTATAGGAGAATGTTAAAAATCAGATGGGTGGATAAAGTGACAAATGAAGAGGTATTGCGGCAAATAGATGAAGAAAGAAGCATTTGGAAGAATATAGTTAAAAGAAGAGACAGACTTATAGGCCACATACTAAGGCATCCTGGAATAGTCGCTTTAATATTGGAAGGGCAGGTAGAAGGGAAAAATTGTGTAGGCAGGCCACGTTTGGAGTATGTAAAACAAATTGTTAGGGATGTAGGATGTAGAGGGTATACTGAAATGAAACGACTAGCACTAGATAGGGAATCTTGGAGAGCTGCATCAAACCAGTCAAATGACTGAAGACAAAAAAAAAAAAAAAAGTAACCTAATGGTTAATACATCTACAGCACCTACATTTATAAAATTCATGTGTGTCATATAAAGAATATGATGAGGTGTGTTCAAAAGTAATGACAATTTTGAAATTTCATGGGTTGTATTAGTCCGATTCTCAGGATTTTGTTGTTGTTGTTGTATTGGTAAATATGTCTAAAAAGCATCTGTACATTTTTAGCCATACTGTATGTATAATCTGTTGTCAGCTGTCAAAAGGATAATATGTGTTTTGGTACGATCAGCAATTTTTTATTTGTATAAATAATAGATCAGAGAATTTGTATTGAATTTTGCTATAAGAATGGAATAAAGTGTAGCAATGTTTTAAAAATATTAAATATTGCTTTTGGTAGATCTGCTATAAGTAAAGCAAGGGTTTACAAGTGGTGTAAGCGTTTCCAAGGTCATGAAGATGTTGAAAATGGCAAGCATCCTGGATGCTCCAGCACATTAACTGATGAAAACGTGAAATAAATGATTATGAATGATTGTTGAATCACAATCAAAGAAGTTGCTGATGATGTTGGGATATCAACTCATGGCTCATGCCATGAAATTTTTTCAGATGTTTTGGGTATGAAACGTGCAACAGCAAAATTTGTTCCAAAATTGTAGAATTTCGAACAAAAACAGCGGCAAATGGAAGCTGCTCAGTAGTTGCTAAATCAAGTCAACAATGATGCAGAGCTACTTAAATGTGTCATAACAGGTGATGAAACATGGGTTTACGGATATGATGTCAAAACGGCTCAATCATCATCATCGGGTAAGCCTGATGAAGAAATTGAACAGTTCCACGAAGATTTATGCATTGTTCTGGAAGGCACCATGGAGCAGGATGTTACTATAATCATAGGAGATTTTAATGCGAAGGTGGGGGAGAATAAAGTGAATAATACTGTTGGTGGTTATGGACTGGGGGAGAGGAATGATAGAGGCGACAGGCTTGTAGAATCATCAAGACAGGGAGGTTCATACTTGCTAATACGTACTATAAATTACCCAAGAGAAGATTATAGACGTGGAGATCTGCTCAAGACACTGAAGATAGGTCAGTAAAGAACCAGATTGATTATCTACTTATCAAGAAATGATTCAGAAACAGCATAACATCAGTAAAAACTTATCCAGGAGCTGATATTGGATCAGATTATAACCCGGTAGTTGCTTAAGTACATAAAAAGCTTAAAAAAATAAATCATAAAAGTAAGGATAATAGGACAGCGACAGAGAAACTAAGGGATGAAGGCATAAGAGAACAAGTGCAGAGAGAGATAAATATCAGTATTGATTCGGTACAGTGCAGGGCAATGAATTTGGACGTGGAGCATAAATGAAGTAACATAAGGCGGCATTGATTGATGGAAGCAGGAACAGATTGATGACATCTGATAAGAGGAGGCCAAAACAGAAATGGATGAACCAAGAAATAATGCTTTTTATGGAATAATGCAAATAAATATAAAGAATTACAAGGGAAGATAACAAGAATGATTAAGGAAGCAAAGGAGAGATGGATTTCGGAAAAGTGTGAACAAATAGAAGTGCTATAAATGAAATATGACAACCACAATTTGCATAAGGAAATTAGAGCTAACAAGAACAACCAGAAAAAGATAACCCGTTGTTATTAAAGATAAAACTGAAATAATACCGAAGCAATGGATAAAATCAACTTTTATAATGTTACCAAAAAAACCAAATGCAAGAGAATGCAGTGACTACCAAACTATTAGCTTGATGAGTCATATACTAAAAGCATTCTTGAAAGTCATCCAAAAAAGAATAAACTGGAAGATATTAGTAACACAGTTTGGATTTAGGAAAGGTTTTAGTACGAGAGAAGCACTATTTAATGTATTAGCTCAGAGGTGCCTAGATATGAACCAAGATATGCACGTCTGTTTCATAGATTACGAGAAGGCTTTTGATAAAGTTTGCCATGATACTCTAATAAGCTTACTTAGACAGCGGAATATCGACTCACGAGATATACAGATTGTTGATTCGTTATACTGGTATCAAACAGCTACCATTCAAGTAGATAATGACGTTACAGAGGAAATACAAATACAAACAGGAGTAAGGCAAGGAAGCATTTTGTCCCCTAAGCTATTTAATCTGTATTCTGAAGCGATATTCAAGGAGGCTCTAAATGAAAATGAAGCTGAAGTTATAGTCAATGGTCGGCCAATTAGTAATTTGAGGTACATGGACGATACTGTCATCATAATGGAGACTTTGAGTGATCTTTAATATACAGTACGGCCTTAGAATAAACTCAAGAAGATGAAGAACATGAACTAAATCACAAATGGCAGGCCTAGAGTTATACATCGACAACGCAATAATTGAAAGAACAAAGTACAAACATCTTTGTACTTGGATAATCAACAACATGGACCAAACACTGGAAATTAAAACCTGGATAGAATTGGCTAGATGCTCATTTCTCAAAATTCGTACTTTTGGGTGATCCGGCAGGTCAGATTATACCTGTGGGCTAGAATGGTAAAATATTATGTGTTTCCTGTGCTGCTATATGGAATGGAGGTATGGTAATTGAAAAAAACTACACATGAAAAAGCTGGCGGCCTTTGAAATGTGGTGCTATAGACGCATGCTAAGGATATCTTGGAAGGATAAGGTGTCAAACATCAAGGTACTAGAGAGTATGAATAAACAACTTGAGATCACGTCTACAGTACAAACAGGAAAATTACAGTGTCTAGGTAACATAACAAGGAGAGAGAAGTTCGAGTCCTCCAGTTGATCATGCAGGGGAAGATAGTGGGCAGGCGTAACATTGGGAGGGGCAGAATTTCATGGTTGCGCAATCTGAGGGAATGGTTCAGTGCAACGTCTACTGAACTGTTCCGAGCTGCCTACTCAAAGGTAAAAGTAGCGATGCAAACCTCCTAAAAGGAGATGCCACTTGAAGAAGAAGATCAATATGTATTTCAATATTTCCCAATAAGCAAGATGGCTGAAATTTTCAGAAGTCTGTAAGTTGACACAATAACTATAATGAGTACATAGTAAATAGTACTTGTTTGTTTAAATACAAACAATTTAAAGTTGAATCAAGAGAAATTGCCATAAAACAGTCATTTAACTGAAATTTTTTTTTTTTTTTTATTCTTATAAAGAAATTTAAAAAAATTAGATAATCAATGCCAAGCCAACAGTACACAGAAATTGAGATACTATGGAGTAGGCAGAAGTGTAGCATTAATAATCTGTTTCTACCTATTTACTATTTAGTTAACACGTTAGTGTCCTGCCACCAAATGACTCATTTGCTGTAGCAGTACATGTAGAGTAAGTATCTCTTTCAATTAGTTAGAGCTTCTGCTTTTGTTATTCTTTTGAGTAGTTATCAATTCTTTGTTATTTGCGGATGCAAGTCTTTTTGATTTTTGTTTGGTGACATTAGTTTTTGTTACTTAACTGAGCAGTTTACATAATGCGCACCACTTTGGACAGCAAAGGGCACATTTGTTATATTATACTATCTGCCAATGTTTACTTTGTAGGAGGAAAAATATTTTTTTATTCATTATACAGTCCTCGTGGTGAACAGAGTTACTATGCCACTTGAAGAACTGTATAACATAGCATTATGGTAGGCTTGGCATTCTAAAATACAAAATATAACTGGCTCAGCAAAGAATACAGATATACTGAAAAAAATTACTTTACTCCTTAATTTCCTAAGGTTGCAGATTATTTAAAAAAATTATTAAGTCATTTTCATGAATGACTGGTATCTCATGTCAGGTTGCATACAACCATTTGTTTTGGCACTCAACACTCTGATATAAATTTAAAAGGTTGATTTTTCTCTAAACAGCAACAGTTATAAATATGAAACAGTACTTCGTACGAGAACTGTATGTTCTTTACATTGCTAAACTCTTAATATAATAGGTTGTTAAATATTTTCTACAATAAAATTTTTAAATAATGAAAATAAATAATGGTGCTACGCACTATTATTTATAAACATTTGGTAATAAAATCTTGTTCTTGTTTGGTCTTTATTCGTGTTCACAAAACTTTTGTTCGAGTGCATATAGATCCCTTAAAATTCGGAAAAACAGTCAATAAATAATTTTCATTAAATATTTAATGAAAATAAAGCAATTACATTTAAGTTCATGCAGTACTAGCAAAAACCAGATTTAAGACTAGACTGAACTTATGAAGAAATTATCACCTTTGCATATTACACATACAATCCAATGGTTTTTGTTGAAGCATGATAATAAAGTGTATGAAAATGAAAAGACCCATTAAAATAAACTTGTTTGTGCACCATGTACTAATAACACCCCTTAACCACAATTCGATGGGTACTGAAACGCGTTTGTTTTTAATCAAAATAAAGTATTATCTATTACATTTTGTTTGGATATTGAGTACAGTTTATAACAAATTAAGAAAATTAAATCATAAATTTAGGAAATTAATAGTGTTTCATTCTTTTTTCATAGTTGTTTCAGGAAGTAAGATATAAATTTAAGTTTATGACTAAGAGATGAAATCAAGTATAAAATCTATATCACATAAATACTGCAAGCTTAATAACAAGCAGTGTATGTTTAAAGATCAATAAATAAAAAAAATAAAAAAAACTTATGTTATTCTCAGTCATAAACAGTTCATTCTTACATGTATTTAGAAAAAAGTTTTCTTTTAGGTTTTTTAAATCAAAATAACCCCACTTTCCTTTAAACCAGCTTAAAAGTCTTTTGTAATATTAGACTATAACGTGAAGCATTATTGGTGAAGTCTGCCTGTTAATGTATGAAGCTTGTACTTACCAATTTCCAAAGCAAATCATTCTAAAAATATTATAATTGTTATGATAACTAGTCAAGGACAAACTTCATAGACAATTTAACAAAAACCCTATCACTGATGAACATGATTTTGAAGGAATCACTTCTGCAAAAGAAAACATCATCTAGAATCACCTTAAGTATCTTAGGTATAGTCAGCTTTATGATATTGTAGACAGTTAAAACCATTCATTTTTTTCTCTCAAACAAAAGGAAAAGGTGTATTGCTATACATGCTATGACTTATAATAAATTTATCTACTGTGATTACTTAAACTAGAGAATTGTATCAAAACGTTTCTTACATTTAAACTTAGTGGAGCTTTTAAATTATCACATACAAGATAACAAACAAAATGACATTCTTCTAGCTGGAATCTATGGTGGACTGTTCCTCTGATCTTTCTTTAACACACCACTGATTCTTAACAGATAAAACAAGTAAGAGTCTAAATCATTTAAATTTATTACCATTTTTATTTATAAATACTGTCATAAACATGACATGATACATCAATTCTGTTTATGATACGTAAGAAATTCACTGAAGAATTATCAATATTATAAACAGAATCTCACACAATAACATTGCTACCTGTATTTAAAACATGAATATCCATTGGCCGTCTATTACGATAGTTTTCACCAGTGCAGTATCCTCCAAAGGAATAAATCTTATCTCCAACAGCAACTGCAGCATGATTGACACGACGTGGACCTCCTTCTAAGTGAACGGTCCAATACATTTTAATTAGCTGGCATACCTGTGAAAATTAAATTTTAAAATTGAAATATTATAATAACTGAGAACAAAATAGATTAAACTTCCGAAATTAACACACAAATAATATCAAAAAAATTCACATGGCATATCTCAAAATATAAAATTAGATTAATGACACAACCCTTACAGTTAAGAAACTGATATGGTGCTGACAATTTTAAATAAATCAGGTCTTCTCTTATGAAGGTGGTACTACTTAAGTTTTGACAGCACAGCATTGTACTGGTTGAGGCCAGTACGCAGGTGAATCAATCACTGTAGACTTGATGGAATTCAAAATCACATCAAAACCCCCTTGAAAAGAAAACATTGAAAAGAAAACCCCCTTGAAAAGAAAACTTCTATTGTGGTTTAAACTCGGAGAGTTTAAACCACAATAGAAGATAATGAATGTTTCCCAATTGGAGTAACTGAAAAGTTATCTCATTGAAACAGGAATGAAGCTTCTCAAAGAAATTGATTCTGATAAGTAGTGGGTGGCTTCAATGAAAAGAATAAAATTGATATTGTGATTTGAGAAAGTTGTTAGATATCAGTTTGCATCCAAATGGCTATGGATTGACCTTTGTTGGTCTGGTTGTTGATTGAGGTTGATGCCATTCACTTGACTGCCGTTTTCACTCTAGCGTGTAACACAAAATCCATGTTTCATCGCCAGTAACAACTGACTTAAGGAACTTATCACCTTTTTCTGTGTAGAGCATCAAAAATTCCAAACCAGATCCCATTCGGATTTTTTTGTGACGTTCCATTAAGAACTGCACATACCTTTTTGAAGCCTAAGTGGTCGTGAACAATGTGACCAATAACAGCTCTTGAAACATCAGGAAAAAGATAGGCCAGGTCGGAAATCGTTGAGTAACAATCTTTTTTGATTTCATCATTGACGCGCTTCAATACGTCCCCGGTAATTATTGAGGGCCGTCCTGAACATTCTTCATCATGCACATTAATTTTGTTATTTCTAAACTTATCACACCATTTTCAAATGTTTCTTTCATTCATTACATTATCACCGAACACAGCAACCGACTGCCTATGAATTTCAGCTGGCTTAAAGTTTTGATGGTTTAAAAAATGTTTGACTCCACGTATTTCAGTTGGCGGCAATATCGATTTTCCTATTCATTTTATAACATAATAACTCACATGTAATCAAAGATACAACAATGCGACAACTTACAGACAACAATCCAGTGTGTACATTACTAACGTGGCCATGAATGACACAGGTTCACCAACCTTGAGGAGAGAAATTTACTAGCGATCTTTACTTTAAAGATATCCCTCACAGATTTGGCTGTGGGTGGTAGAGATAAATCTTTCCTCACTGGAAAATACGTGATTATTTTGAAGAAGGAACATTTAATTCACTTAAAAGTGTTTTTAAGAATATCATATCACAGAAGAATTTTGTTTGAAAGAATTTATGACAACTTTTGGATCACTTGGGCCTTTCTGTTCAAATTGGCTTAATATGATCTTATATACCTGTTGGCTATTTGGTGGTTCTTACAGTTCAATGTTTAATATTTAGCCAAGTAGGGTTCACTATATGATGATAGTACACTGCTAATTTACCTCTTGTTTGAAATAGGTATCTATATGGATTCCTCAATTTTTTATGTGAGGCTGGATGGATTCTCTGCTTACAGCTTTTGGATAATGCCACTGTTTTACTGACAAACTTTTGTCTTTTATTTAGCTGGTTAAATGATGATCTTCACAAGGCTCCAATACAATCGCTTCTTGGTCTTTATCTAGATCTTGCCTTTTCACAAACCTACTTTCCTCGGCTCAGGAAAATTTCATTGAAGCTCACAAATGTTATTGGGGAGCTGATTTAGAAGGCTCATTCATTCCCTTCGGACAGAGAGGTCTCAGGCTTAAAGGGGTCTATTAAATTTGGAAAAATCCTTTATGTACAGCAATCACACTCCTTTACTAAAACAACATCTAACTACCATGCACTAGGTATACGGGTTGTATCAATGTACATAATCCTATATTTATTATATAATAAAAATAAGGAGGCTTATTTTTCAATTTTACAAATCTAAAATGACTGACTATCAATATCTAACTTTATTATTAAAAATATGTATCTCTGTTTTATCTAATGAATAAATAATCTTACAGCAGAAACCCATGTGTTACATAACAGCTACTAATTTGAAGTTTACCCAGAGACGGCAGAATAACATGTGACATTTTTAACCACACCAAAATTATAGCTACAGAACAAAACTGAAAACACAATAGCATTAAAATAGATGGTGAAATTTGATACAGCCTACCTCAAAAATTTAAACATAGCACAAGCTTATTTACCCAGGATAAGATGTAACAAAGTTATACTGATCTGAGAAAGGATTATTTCTACAGAATATATTCACTGCTGAATTTGGTAATTATTATTAGTAAGATTAAATGAACAAATATACTTAAACGTAGTAAAAACTGAAATTATACACTTAAGGAAGGGAAAAGTAGATTGTATCACAACCAATATTTTATTTAATATAACACACACTGTAAATCATTATATTTTAATTTTTTCTGCTTTCAATTTGTTAGTAATTCCAAGGTGTATTGGCAATAATTAGTGCATTGTTCTTGGTTACATTTAAAGTATAAGAGTAGCCTAAAACAGCCTGCTGTTTTATCCATCCCCAGTGATATGTGGATGTAGGCTGTCCTACATCCTACATTACTGTTACAGAACCAATGGATATTAACAGAAAGTATGGCAGCCTGTTTCATTAGTTACTGAAGCTGATTCTGCTGAATGAAATTAATGATTAGATAACTAAAAAAATCACTCTCAGCTGAATTTAAAAAATTCAGTACAAAAATATGTTTGTCACATGGCAAGATAAACACATGACAGTTTAACAAAGAAGATATAATTACAGCTGATCATTTTAATGCATCAATTTTATAATTATAGCAAAGTTATTTAACATGGAGAAACATAACATGAAATTTTGACAGCTTTCAGAAAAATTGTAAAAGATTATGAGTAATCTTGGCTTTGCTTATGAGAATGTCACATAATGAAGTCTCATAACCTAAAAAGACTTTAATTTTAAAGTATATCATACGCCTAGTTTTAAATGTTAAATAGAGTTTAGAGTAAATTTTAATATCCTCGATTCAACAGGTCTAATAAAAAAAAATTTAATTCAAACGACATCCTAATAATTTTGTTATTATTAAACAATTGTAAAAGCGGGGAAATGTGTCATTGTAAATTAACAGGAAAGGATCATGTACATTTTACGTATACTTTTTATAAAACTACGTAATAAAAATAAGAGTAACACTTAATAAATACCAAACTGTACACTCTTCTTAAAATATTTTTTTTTATTTTTTATGACGTCCACTATGCTTTACACATATATGATACAAATTACGCACAGTTCATCAAAGTAATCGTCACATAATCTTTTACAGCACATTAAAATTGTAGCAACATATATAGTCTCGTTAGTTATTTACGTAAAAAAAAATAACATACTGGTCACAGTAAACAACAAAGAGCCTAAGAGTAAGTGCATCAAATGTTTCGTAACATGGAACAACTGATGAAGCGTATATAGACTGTTATTAATACCTCATAAGTTTCACATTTATATTTTAATTAATAATATACAAGTCACTCAGGTTTTAAAAATAATCAACTTTCCTACCTTAAAATGTTATTCTTAAATGTTTTTAACGAATACTCTAGTCCACTACGTTTTTTGCATTAAAAAATCGACTACTCACTAGAGTGCTCTACTACGCTGCGGTTAGTTTAAAATGTGAAACATTTAAATTCTGCCAAATTTTAAACTTCGCTGATAAAGTAAGTACTGAACAATTCAAGACTAACACCATAGTTTTAAGTATATTTTACGTGTACTGTATGTAAAATTAACAGTTGTGATCTCTATGATATATAATAATGTAATCCAAACAGTGTTTATTTAAAACAACAAAAATAGACTTGCAACTTTTCATAACCCTAAAACGAAAGTAAAAAATAATCGATTTTGTTTAAGCTTATGGTTGCAGATAAATCCAGTCAATTTAAAATAATGTATATGGTAATTCTATGTGAGAAAAAATATAAATTTAAAATTTGATACCGACTGGATCTTTTTATTTTTTTAAAATGAATAAAAACTTCCTAAATTCTTGAACAGTATTACTTAATGGAATATAAAATTATAACATATGTGCTTATTAATTTTGTTAAGTGGATCTCTCTGATAATGATGTTTAAAATATTTATGTTAGTTTTGCTTCTGTAAAATAGTAAATATAAATAAATATAATTAAATCATTTTTTTCAATAATTTTGCAGGAGAAATTATTGTATACTTTATCAATTATGGTGAAATAATTTGTTAAGACAATATTATGCAAATTGTTGTTAAATTTCATCTCTATTTAACTAAACCTATAAATTAAGTATAAAATATCTTTCTAAATTTAACATGTATTCTAAAAATTATTGATCTGGAATGGATTTTATTGTATCCAAGTTAAATTTGTACTTTATTAGATAAATCTAATATTAAGATAAATTATGTACCTACACATAAGAACTTATACAATCGAGTTAATACCATGACAAGATTAACAATCAGTAATGTACAATAGTATTAACTTCAGTTGTCTATATCTCATTTTAATTATAAAATCACAAATAAATGAGAAAAAGTATTAAGAAAAAATTCTGGCAAATAAGATGTATTCAACCAATAAAATTGATAGTAGAATTTATTGGTCTTTTAACAAATATATATCATTAAATAAAGGAGTTGTATTTTTTCCTAGGTTCCTGTAGGTAATGACAAAATATCAAATTACATTTCAGTCAATAACAGCTGACTCGACAAAAAAAAATGAACAGGAGAAAGTGTACCTCATTTCTAACATTTCTACATTAGTTCAGACATTAATGATGAATTTACCAGAATTTTCACAATAGAAAAAATTATCTTGAGTACAGGAACCAACTTACCATTCAAGGTTAAAATTGTTTTTTGTAAATGAGAACATTCCATAATTACGGTGTCATCAAAAAGATCTATAACAATTAAATAACTTTTATACTGACAAAGGTAAAAAACTATGATTTGATAAATAAACTTTTGATGTATAGAATATTCTTGTTTCAGTACTAAGTTCTCTTTCACAAAAGGTGATATCAACTCTCATCAAGTAGTAGTTTATTTTAAAGATTTCAGATTAATATGGAAAACAGCAAAAATTAAATATTGTTATCTTGTCACAGTACAAAATGATATCTGAAATTCCAACAATGTCTACTTCAATGTTTAAATCAGATTACATTATCTCATTTTAAATCAGATTTTAATATACTTTGTTTTCTTTACATTTTAAAAATTTAAATTTTGATAACTAATTACTTCACACTTTCTTGCAAAAACTGTAAACCATATACCATTTGTAAAACTATGTAAAATTTTAATTTTATACTTAATTCATCATAGTTTTATATAGCTGTTTAAAGTTGTATTATTTTAAAAGTAACTAAGTTTCATAAACCTTGTTTTTAAATAATTTCAGAAAAAAAAGTAGTTAAGTAAAGTCAAGTTTTAGGTGTGGGTTGACAATTCTACTTCTTCTCAATTGTCAATCTATTGCTGTGGAAATATAACTGAAAAATTCACTCATTTTAAACTAAAATGAAGTAATACTTTTCACTTTGCAGTACTGACACTTGCAATAATTAAATGTGATGTTGAAAACTAACACTTCATCTAAAACAATGCTATAATAAAGTTTGGATTTCCTTCTCATTATTTGGTTACTACATTCTTGTTGCTATCAAAATCATCATATTTATCAGATAATAATCAAAAATAATTTTTCATTCTGAATGGAACTTTTATGCAATTTGAGTTCTTGAGTATTTTTCTTGTTAAAAGTTTCATATTTATATGCTCATTAAAAGCTAACAGAACTCATTAAGCTTTGTAACAATTGTCATTGAGATTAGTGTGCTGGTGTGAGAATGAACCCTTTAACATTATAGTTTCTTCAGAATGTTTAACTATTCTGAAATGCTGATTTTGATATTGAGCGGCAATTTTTGAATAATTTATGAGAAATTAATAAAACAAAGTAATTACACTCAAATAATGACTTAACTATTAAAGTATTTTATCAAAATAAAAAGATTGCACTTATAGGAGTAATTACTTTAGGTCCAGTTTACTGGTGGTTCTGGGTATTCAGAATAGTGGAGTAGTTAAACAGTACATTGGCCAAGTGGTTACTTGGCTGGACTGGAATCATGCTATAGCAGCTGGTCTGTTTACCCACACTCACTCTTAACTGTATTATCAGTTCAAAGCTAATTAATGAACAATTTAAATTTAGTTCATTATAGTATTATTATCAAACTAAAAATAATTTGAAATGAAAAGAAAATTTGATAAAAATTTGTTAGTGAAGATTGTTTCTAAACATTCAGAGTTTTCCAAAAGTATAATGTCATTGGAATTGTAAATGAAAAAAGTAAGTACAAGAAAAAATTTCTTGCATTACTTTATTGCTTTTGGGAGGCACTAGTTGTTACACAATTGATGAAGAGCTTTTGAACATAAAAAACATTATTAAGAAGAAAAGAGACTTTTATCCACAGTAAATAAGCAAATTAAACTGTAAGGATGGGAGAAAGATAAAATCTAATAAAATAAGAATTTTTTTTAGCTAGTAAAATAAAAAGAGAATAATGAAAGTTTTCATTTTGAAAATTTTCAAAATGTATTTGTTGGTAAATGGATTGATTAAAAAGGAAATGGATTAGTTTGTTTGATTTTTCTAATCATTCAATCTGGTATTTAACTTGTATGTAATGGAAATGCTAATGAACTTTTTAATGTACTTAGCTACACCAGTCTAGAATTTTGAATCACAAAATTCAAGAACAAAATTTTTGGACAAAATATAGGAACAATTCCATTTTTTCTTTTTGACAAAGCTTCTCCTCTTGTTTAAAATCTCTTGAAAAAACTCAAGATATCTACATTCTTATTCTTAGAATAATAATATTTTGCAATTCTCTATTTGTCTGTATTCTTTATATACCAATGTATAATTATGTTTTATTTCAGAAAAATGAGAGAATATTAATCTGTTAGTTCATAATATTTGTCCCAGTCTTTTTATGATTATTGAGGCACCACTTAAAATATTGTTTTTGCTAAGAGTAGAAATATTCATTATATAAGTAATCCCTATAGTTTCTCTTATAAAGCTGAATATCACTGCAGTTCAGTGATCTTGGCATCAGTCAACATTCTGACATCAGATCACAAATCTGAGGTGGCCCTGAAAATTTAAAATGTTTATCTTCAACCATTAAAATATTATGGAGGTTAAAAGGACTTTTTGAAAACACTATTCCATTTTTCCAATAAAAATAAATTTTATTAGTTTAGGTATAAGATTATGCTTATAACTAACTAACTGGTATTAGTTTCTGCCAAAACTAATATATAATCAGTGAAATTTCCCTTAGTAATAAAATTTTTATTTATCTATTTATGTTACTGATACTGTACACACTTGAAGATCATGAAGTGATGTAGTCGTAGAATTCGTGCAGGTTGTATAATTTATTTTACTACAGCTCAGGAGAAGTCTCTTCATTCTTGACATTTCAAAATTCTCATTTCTATGTTGTTACTGTATTAGCTAAGTCTAAAATCTTAAACTGTATATAAGTCTTAAAATCTATATAAATCTTAAATGTATAAGTCTAACTTCTTTATGTAAAAATAGTATAATTAATATATTTTATTCATTACAAATAATTTATTTTTATATTGTAATAAAAATATTACATATTTTTAGTTTTATATTATCTACTATTATCTCATCTATTATCTATTACTATTATCTATTATTTTTATATTATCTTTCTTAGCTTCATCATAATTAAATCACATGTTTATGCATTTCAGATATATTCCATTTTCAAAACTCATTATACTGCTTAGTATTATCTGATTGTAAATACATTGTTTGTTGAACCACATATTTGCTATTGTCTTATGTAATTTCCTTAAAGTATGTTCAAATCTCTTCATAATTCTATTCTAGTTAACCTCATTAAAATTATTATTGAACTATATATATATATATATATATATTTATTTATTTATTTTTTTCTGCTAAGATAGTTATAATTTTTATATGAGTACAATTATTTACCTTTCTTAGGTTCATCATAACTAAATCACATGTTGACACATTTCAGATATATTCCATTTTCAAAAACCACTGTACTGCTAAGAAAGGCAGAAATGACAATTTTAGCAGAAAAAAAAATTTTTTTATTATTAATTAATTAACATTAGCGTACTAATTAATGAGTGTGTATATAGGATGCTGTTTAGATGTAACAGGATATACACACATAGTCCACATTATTGTAAAAGAATTATGTCTGCTTTTCTTGATGAAAAAATACTAGGTTTTCCACCAGATAAAATGATGTAAACCTCATTAATGTAGGGCAGGATTTGTCTAAACTGGGCTAATACCCCACTGCAGGCTAAAATATTAATAGCGTTCATTTTGTGGTATTTAGAAAATGAAATATATTTGTAACTACTCAGTCATTTAACAAAAATCCAGGTTGAAATATTTCTTTCTAGACAATCTTGCCACCATCAGTGATAAGCACGGGTAATGTTTCCACCAGCAAATCTCAGTCACGGAAAATAGGTACCAGTGACAGTGGAGTGTAAGAATGCTCGCAGATTATTGTTGGATGCTAAAGAGGTGTGTTAAGATGCCAAACACAAAAGGAAAACTACCACATTTTAGGTAAGTTGAATAGAACTCTGCAAATTCTTACATTTCTTTCAAAGCTTACCTATGTATCACAAAACAAATTGTGTATGATGGATAAAATTTATTTTACATATTTGAATTGAGTGGGAAAAGTTTATTAGAATCACATATTTTGTTCCTCATGCTAAAAAATGTTTAATTTTTTCTCAGTGTTATGAACTAACTATAACGTAAAAATTGTCTTCATACAAATATGATAATTAAGAAAAAACATGATTACAACACACTTGAAGAATATGAAATCTAAAAACAGTAAGCTTGATAGAATCAATATAGTGAATAAACTCTCATAATATCGACATAAACATACAGTTTTTTCACTCAACAGGTTTAATACAAGAAAATAGCTATTCTTATTACCTTCATATCTTGCTATCTACAAAAATACTCTGTACCATATACATGAATGAAAGTTCAGAAAAAATCTTTTGGATTCACATTTCCATGCATTTAGGCTGTGTGTTAATTTTAATTTGATTTTTTTTTTAATCTTATAAAATCATGATCAATCATATTTAATTTGAACATGATATAGAATTTATTATAATACTACAACCTTAAAAAGTACTTTAATACTTATAATTTTATAGATGATAGATGAAATGAAAAGTGTAAAAATTACTAATATAAATTATTCAAATATGACTAAAATTGAATTTATGTAATAAATGTTCAAAGAAAATGATGCTGTATCAAATACGGTGTAGTCTAATTAAGTGGAGATATCATGTAGCAAGAAATATAATTGATAACAGATTAAGGATAAGAAAAATAGTCTTATTAGAAATTATCTTTACTGTACTCTTTTTAACATTTATGTATTGTCGGTATGTGCTGTGACTAGTGGAGCGTACGTAAACCAACTGAATGAATGTCTATAAAAAGGCGTATTATTTACAACTTCCTGTTTTTTAATAATATATATATTTTTAATAATCTCTGTGATTTTGTACTGAGGAATCTAGAGTAGGCTTGATACTGATCATAGATTTACATGATTATTTGCAGTTGAGAAGAATTGTTTAAGGGAGTAAAATAATTTTTCAGTTAAAAAACATTCTCCAAAAATGATTAATGCTATAACAGAAATTAATGTGATATGATAATAATTATTTTGGCCTTATTTAATTTTTTTTCATTCGGAAAAATGTTTATGTAATTTTGTTAACCTTGTTGATCCGTTTCTTTTGTCATAATAATTGTTGATTGATTGATTGTTGATCATATAAGTATCTGAATTTATTTTGTAATCTTTCAGCCTATATTAAATTATTTCATAAATTGATTATGGAATAACTAAAATAACTCTATTAATCAAAATATTTAGTAATCAATGATATATATCGAACGGGCTTTTAAAGTATACTTTAAAAGCCATAGCTGAAGGAATAAGTGTTAAATGATGTAGAAATATTGATTTAATTATATTAAAATTTGTTAAAATGTAACGAAATGGTTAGGTGAAAGGCCTGTAAAAACCAAATCAATTTTTCAATTCATTGTTGAGGCGATTTCTTGTCATTACATTTTGTGCTTTATTTCTAGATGTATACAGATGAAAATGACCGTGTTTGGGCGACAATTTTAAATTTATGTATGTTTATATTATATAAATCGGATTACATATTCTCGTAGGTTCTTGGTCATTTGTTTCCTTTGTCCATTGTACGGAGGGTCTGACGACGACAAATGTTGATAATATATTTTTAGTTTTTGAGAGAAAGTGCCTGATGTAATTTTTGTTGATATTAACAAAGCGTAACGTTATTAATGGAGGTTAGTAACCTAAAACGTATTGATTGTGTTCTTAATTATATTAATTTATGAATAAATAAAGATGTATTGGTTGGTAATTAGTCATAAAATAAGCACTTTCAATGTTTAAAAGCATTTAGTAACATTTCTGTGAGATTGGCATCGCTTAAAAAATAAGATATGCTTTCGATTCCTGGCAATGGGCGATTAATGAGCAATGAAGCAAAGTCCTTAATAATGATGCATTACATTTTGGAACTGATTCAGCAATTTCAGATCCCCTGGGCTGTATACTGACACACAGATCGTTTGATTTCGTTAGATCGTTTTTGTGACTGATAATTCAAAAATTAATAAATAAAAAATTAGATAAATAATTTTTATAGATTATTGGAAGTCATTTTCAGAGTTTACTCTTATATTAAATAAAATATTAGGAAAAATATTTCCTAATATTTTAGGAAATATTCTCTGTTATAATAATTATTTTATTATAACAGAATTAAAAATGAAAATTTTTATCACAACGACTCTACTTCGAATAACTTTTTACAATAACCTGTAAATTTATGTCAATGTAATAAAATTCTGCATATGGAACCAAAGGTCAAGGAACTATTTCCTGTCTAGATAGCGCTATAGTAGAGCTACGAGTATATCTCTAGGAGGGAAAATATTGTAGTCGGTCCAATTTGGGAATACGCGGTTTTCACCGGATCTTGACGTTTTGACACCTGAGGAACCCAAAACACCGGACGAACTTTTCCGGATGTTACTGTTCGTTTGAACATGTGTGTTCGGTGCTGGTCTCTAAATAACCTTATATATCCAGAACTACTGGACAGATTTTGATCAAACATGGTCAGATTACTACTATATATGGGGCATCGATGCCATTAAATTTTCAACTTAAAAAGTCCAGGGGTTGAGGCTATAGAACAAGGTCACCCTCAGTATCTCGAAATTTCGCCTAATTAAGGTCATATTTTTCTTAGGCGCATTTGCTAACATTAAAAAATAACAATGTTTGCAAAAAAAATATTTGAAAAATCACACCCCTACCCTATTACTACTATTGTAATCGTCTGCTATGTTGTGGTGTCACAGGTGAGCGGTTGAATTAAATAAATGAATAATATTTAAAGTAACTCGGTCTGGCTGGGACTCGAACTCCGAGTCCCAGCCTGGCTGACTCGGTATTTGGTGTGTTAGGCCTCGCGGCTACACCAGTCGGCCGACCGTACAAGAGACATTTGTTCTATGTAAGTGGTGAAATTAGTTTAGTTAGTGCCGACCGTCGCTGCTGGTAACGCCAGACCTGCGCGAATCAAATACGGTATGTGTGCGAGCTTAATTAGAATCGTTGAATTAAATAAACGAAAAAATTTTAAAGAAATTTTAAGTTAAATTGTGTGTGTAAGCCGTGCGTCAGAAATAAATGTGTTGTCACCTTTTTTTTTAAACATATTTATGGGAGGAGTAGGAAAGATCTTCCTACTTTTAATATTGAATCAAACGTACCAAAATTTCTTTATTTTTTCAATAGATTCATAAATTCCACTCAGATACTACTGTAACGTATATAATATAATCTTTATACTAATTATTTTTATGTGATTGTAGTACCTGTAATAGCTTTATTTATTTTAAAGTAACAAAGAAATTAATTTTCGTACAATATGACAGGAATAATTTGTGTAGCCAATGTACATCAAAGTTAGTTAATTCTTCTTATTTATTTACACGATCTTTTATTTTGAAAGGCAGCAGAATCTTTATTTTGTAAGATTATACTCTATTATTATTTAAGTGTGATAAATTGTTTTTCAACAATTATGAATAATATAAATTGGTTATCGACAAATTTACAAAATTGTATTTCATAATTGAAATACAACGACTTAAAAGTCAATCATAGTATTCATAATAATTGCCTCAAATATAATTTTTCTTCCATATAAGTAAATATAAAAATATTTTATTTAAAAAAAACAGCTAAAAACAAAAATTGCCGGCAAGTGTTGCATAACTTTTCGGCTTCCCTATAACAGAATTTTGTTTAAAATAAGTTTAGGGTTTTTAAAACACAAAAAAAGAAAATAAAAGCAATTTTAATTGCTTAAAATAGATCATAAAGCAGAAAACAGTTTTAGAAACCGGATTTATATAACAATTTTTTCCTTTCTGGAGAACAAAATTCTTAAAATTAATATCCTTCGGTATGATTCTCTCTTATAAGAAAACATTTAAATTAATTTTTGTGCTTTAATACAAATTTTTTTGAAGAAAACTAATAAAATGTGAAATTGAGTATCGAATTACCCCATTGTCTAAAGGAGTATAAAACGTAATACAATTAAGATCTCATATACAGAAATATTTTGGACTAATTTAGCGCTTATTGATTAAGATAATTTAGAAATAAGCAAACTCAAAAAAAATATATATATATATTTTTATATGAGCATATCCCATTAACAGATTACGTATAAAATTTAACAGGAGTTACAATTTATCTAGAGGAATTTTTTTCTAAGTTTCATGAGTTTTTAATAATCCGGTTTGAAAAAATATAAAAAAACTTCAAAACAATTGAGTAATTATATCCCGATCTCTACCTCAAATTGATTTACAATTTCAGTTACGTAAACAAATCATACAGTATTACCAGTAAGCGGTGGTAAATACCTCACCATTTTGACTAATTATTTAAAAACTTTAATGGGCTCTTCATATTTAAGAATAGTTAACCAATTTCAAGTTTTAATATTCTGGCAGTCCGGAGATATTTTTCAAATATATACGTAAACACAAACATACACACTTCCGAAATTTTCTAGGAGAATTTAGTGTTTAGTGAATTTAGAAGGATTTAAAAAAAAACTCGCATAAAAAAAAATTGATCTATCATCATATTTTCTCTTATAACTGTTGACAGCTACTGTAGCAGTTATATAGCTATTGTCAGAAATTAATTAATCGTTCATTAATTTATCGTTAATGTTTTTACTAAAAGGACTGTTTTTGGGTATTGAAGTAGTAGGCGGTCTACCGCTGTAGTTAGTTAGTTAGTTCTTAGATGGCACCACTGAAACGCTATATTGCAATGAGAAAATAAAGAAATTAACAAAATGATAAATATAATCTAACCAATATACGCTCGCTTCGCTAGTGAAGGTTGGGTAGCGAGCGAGGCGTGCGTAGATTGATTAGATTATATTTATAATTTTATTTATTTATTTTCTTATTTCATATAACGTTTTAGTGGCGTCATCTAAGAACTAACTGTAGAGATAGATCGCCTACTACATTAATATCTCTATCTTTGTAACTTATTAAAATGTTTTCACTGGAATTATATTTTCATCTATGAATGTAATATATAACACAAAAGCTGTTGAGCACATTAATTTTAATGTTAGTATTTTTCCTTAGATTTTGAACGTATGAACAATGAATAGAAAAGATCGACCAGATTAGCACCGTTAAATATGATCACTATATTTTAAAATTTATTCACGAATAAATTTCTGAAAGATATATTTTTGTTGTATGTAAAAATATTTTTTTTGTTAATGTAAATATACACGCGTGTTAACAGAATAAATTGCAAGTTTTTTACGAACCATAGGGGTTTCTGGGTAAAATATTTCAATCATCTTTTTCTGAATTTCAAAACAGAGTATTTTACGTGTTAAGATGTTAACATACTTATTTAATTCACCAAACCACTACTCGTTAAAAACTATTGTTTTCTTTGTTTAATTTATTTCGTAGCTAATTTAAAATAGCTTCTAATCTCTTTTCCATAGATTATTACTTAATCCGTTCATTCCAGCAGAAACTACCAAAGGTTCCTCACCTGTTAACCATTTCGAGACTACAACAAACAGAGGTTTTTCAAAACTTTGTGTGCATATTTTAAAAACGGATTGATTTTTTTATGGTTCCACTGTCATAGCAAAAACCATTATTATTATTATAATTAATTACCGAACGGAAGTAAAAAATAGTTAAGTTTTTATTAGAACTGATTTCTATCAGGAATATTTGCTGTTGAAAATAATGTAAGATATAAAATTGAACTTTTAGAACTTGAATACGATATTGTCATCGCGTAAATCAAAAAGTATATCTAATGAGGATAGAATTTAAAAAAGAAACAAAAAACAATTTACTGTACTGATGGAGAACTAAAATTTATCCGTAGGATATACCAACCGAAACAGAAGCGTAAAAGGACTCAGTGGCATAAATCAATCAATTCAAAACATAATCCACAAATAATTTACACTTTAAAGAGGATTACATCCATATAGTTATTATACGACTTTTTGCCACAATGTGTTATACTGCTTAGGGTTACATTTGGACAAGCGATTAATATGAAATTAATGTATTGTCATTAAATGAACAACGCTTGATGTCGGATTCAAAAAATAAATAATATAAAATATTTATTTTAAGTATAAATTGGCCTAAAAAAATCTAGTATCATAAAAAAAAGCTAACCAATAGAAATAAAAAGGAGTGAAAAATTTACCTTGTTAAAATTAAGAAAAGTGTACACAGAAGAAAAACGACTTAAAGGTACTGCTGCTAGTAACCAGCCATGAAATACGGTTCTCTGAGCAGAAGAGTATATAATTATTACGCTTTTAGTTTTCTTATTAATTCTCTCTTTTTTTTTTAAATTTTGTGTAAAATATTTGAATATTAGAATAACATCAATTTACATATTGTATGACAGACCAGAATTAAGTATATAATAATAATATTAACAAAAAATAATTGATTAAATCAACTAACTAGATCATTTTTATTTTTTCATCGCCAATCTAAGTTATAGGAAAAATAGCAAATTTATAATAAGACCACCAGAAAAATTTTCTCGATAAAAAAAAATTATGCATAACTTGTCCTGATTGACTGATTCATCATCAACGTCCTGCAAAAACTACTAAAGATAAATTTATGAAAATTTGTATACACGTTCTTCTTACGGTGAAAGTGCACAACAAGAAAGGATTTTTTTTTTTAAATTCCGAGTTTAAAGGGTTAAAATGGAGTAACAATGAAATTTACTATTTTTTTCCGTAAAAAATGAAGATATCAACTTGAATTTTGGTGTGTGTAATTTTAATGTAAATATCTAAAGACAAATTTCTAGATTTTTTGAAACTTGACCGTGAAAGGGGAGAAGAAAGGTGAAAAAATTGAAATATGACTGCAAATTTTACTCATATTCGACTATACTAAACAAGATTTTTGCAAGATTAGAATTTGCAAATACTCTTCAGATTAATATTTAAAAACCATTTTCGGGTTTTTGAATTTCTATTTTTTATAGAGTGCAATGGTGTACAGCGCAATGGCTCAACCAAGACAGCCACTGTTAATGTATGTACGACGCGACTGGCTGGACTTGTCGGTTACTTGACTAAAAAGAAAATAAATGTAATTAAAAAAATTAAAAACGAGAGACGATCACCTTCTAGTGCTATTTATCTGGTAACGCTAAGAACCGGAAAAATTTTTAATTTGTTACAACCATTTATAACTAATATTTTTAAGTAGAGGCTGACTTTTTGAAACCCATATTCTTAAATCATTCAAAGTTTCGGGTCCTGTACTAACCAAAGTGTTATTCCAAAGAAATTACAATGAATAATATTAAAAAAAAAATTGAACAGGCTTTAGTTTTTATTTATCATTATTATTCTCACAGGCATGAGTTTAATGAACGCAACGGGATCCAAGGGGCAGAGGCTCTGGCTAGACGGGAAGCGCGAGCGAAGTGAGTCATGACCAGCTAAATATCGCCTGACCGCGACGGGAAACGGTAGCGCGGGTGAAGCCGTGTCGGGATGCTGTATTTTTTTGGGCTTGCAAATATTCTACAAATAAAAATATATGTATTTTTTTTTCGGTGAGTCTGAGGAACCCCATTTACGGGCCAAGTGTCGGACTCGCTAACAGGTTCCGCAAAATGTTATTAAGGGTGCATATGTGTGCCTGCGCCTTACCGACTAAACCTCATTACCTCACCGACTCTTCCCTCCCTGGGCTCGGACCATCGGTTAAGAATCATTCAGCCCCGGGGAGTGCCATCAAGCTCAGGGAATCCAGAAACCCCGTGTATTATCAACGTCACCCATTCGTCCAGTCGGGGAAGAACGACGTCTCCGCAGAGGGCTGTCCATCATCCTCTCGCTTTCCAACCTTGTACTAAGTTATCTAGTCATCGAAAGCCATTTAATCCGCATTCCATTCCTGTTGCTCTACTTCTTTACATTGGAGAATTGTTGTTACATATTTCTCTACAGTATCTCAGTTCTGTTGGCTAAACAGCATGTGGGCAACAATAGTTTCTGGTTTTGTCCAGCCCAGTCCTGAAATCTATCCTGCCTCCATCGTGGATAGGAAAAAAAAGTGTATTTTGGCGTGTCTCCCTCTCCACAATAAGCACAGTCCTCGATGAGTCCTTAATTCGGAACCTACGTAGATACTCGCCAAAATCCTGAAAAGTCCTGAAATGAATTGCGTCTGGTGAAAATTCACCTCACCAGATCTTCTTTTGAGCCAAGGTTCAATCTCGGGGATCAAAGTCCGCGTCCAGGTTCCCTTGATAGTAGTTTTTCAGTCACTTTTTCATTCACGTAATAATAGTTTTTATGCATCCGTCATAGCCATACCTCTGATGGGTCCTGGTTAGGTGCAGGGCTCGTAAACGAATCGGTGGAACACCAGCCCGTACGTCAGCTGCTTTCGCGAGATCGTCTTATATGGAGTCGTTATCTTAATTGTTGCCCTCCGCTGAAGGGATGCAATACGGTTTACGTTCTTTTTCTTATTAAGTGCAACCAATCATGCGGATATTGCATACAGGAGAACTGATGTGGCTGCTGTCAACACCAGTTTCCTCTTATCCGCTGTAGATCTCCATCTATGAGCCACGAGTCTTCCTAACGAGTTGATAGCTTTCTCCGCATTTTTGGTAAATTCCTCTGTCTGCTACATACCGGCCTTAAAAATCCCGACTTCTCCATCCAAACCCCAAGATATTTAGCATTTTTGACAAGCCCACCCTTATGTGATCTACCTGTATGTCCCCTATTTTACTACGACCTACCATCACCACTATTGTTGTCTTTTGTGGTGCAGGCTTCATGTTTTTCGACTTTAACCAGTCACTGACCCTCTCAACAGCTTCATTTGCAACCTGCTCAACCTCCCCTTCAGTGTATCCAGCAACAAGGATTGCGAGGTCGTCCGATACGCAACTATATCCGTATCCCCAGGAAACTCCAGTCTCAGAAGTTCATCAAAGACTAGGTCCCAGATGACAGGACCCAGCACTGATCCCTGAGGGACTCTCCCGCACATATGAAATATCAGCTAAATATTTCTAATAAATCAGATAAATATTTAAAAACTATTTTCGAAGTTTTTTAAATTTCGGTTTATTAAGGGGTGCGCGGTGTACGATGTGGCGGTTAAACCAACACAGCCACTGCCACTGTTACTATGTGTGTGATGTGACACACACACACAGCCTCCGATTACCTGCCTCCGGTTACTTGACTAGAAAATCTGATGTGCACACCCCATGACTTCCTTGTTCGCCTATTAAATTACATATACACATTGTTACACATTAGTAACTTCTGATATTTTTCATTTTCTTTTTATTGCTATTATTGAATTATTATTTATCTTAAAGGTTTTTTTTTACAATTAGAATTAATAATTATTAATAAATCAATATATTTAAATTTAAAAAAAAAAAGTTAAAAAAGGGGATGTCTGATTCGAACCGATGTGCCTTCCCGTTGTAAGATCATAATATTTCATTAATTAAAATCCTATTTGGCTACAACTCTGGAACCAATGAAAATAAGTACCACTTATATCGTTGAAAAGCTCTCAATAATTTACTGCAGTTAAGAAAAAGTCCAAAATTCAATTTTTTTTTTATTTTTGACGGGATAGGCAAAATGGATATTTCCGTTGAATTCTGAAAACCGAAAATTATTGCGATCAAAATACTTCCTTTATTTTGTATAAGAAAAACAAACAAAAAAACTGACCGCGACGGGAAACGCATATAACCACCATATAGCACGGGCGAAGCCGCGACGGGGGATGCTGTATATATAATTCAAAAGTGTTAAATTCTTAACTCCAGCAATATATAACTAGAAACAAAGACGTAATGAGGCATTTTATTTCATGCATAATTTTTTTTTCTTTATACATTTTAAGATATAAAGGATATAATATTTGAATAGTTGAATGGTTATCAAGCAATAATTTTTTAATTTTCTTATTGTTCATGTTTGAAGTTGCATCGTTTTCAATAAAAAAATATATAATTAAAAATAAACATGAATGAATAAAAATTTAATTATATCTGATTTTTTTTTTATAAAGAGAGAAGCAGGATCTACTAAAGTAAATTTTCTTTTCTATATACCGTGTAAACTATCCACCGAGTGTTCTATACTAATTTTTGATAGATGAGTGATTAAGAATAAAAATTATACCTAGCATCCGTCAAAGGATCAATTTTGTTAGGGCTTAGGGTTTTCGGCTTCTTTTGAAATGACGGATCATATTTTTATGTACATACATGGAGTGTGTATATTGTAAGAGCTACGTTCTATGCTACGTAGTTTATATTGTAGGCAGAAACTGATTTTCATAAGGTAAACAAATCAATGAGAGCCGTAGGGTCACTAGCATAATACCATGTCTTGTTGACAGAAACGACCTGAACCGAAACGAACATGATGCGCTGGTATTCTTTATACGTTTATCTCTGACGGAAGCCGCAGTGTAGTTTTAAAAAAGGACGAAAAATGAATAAGATATATGATCATTGTAATCTTGTAAACCGATAAAGTAGGCGTAAAATTTACTCTTGTGGAAAAGAGCCAATAACCACCCACATTGGTTTCCTGAGAGAAATCTTTCAACTACCTAGTTATAACATTAAAGGACTGAGGCAATTCATTTTTTCTCACTTTTTTCTTCTGCTTGTAATATCCAAGCGGCTGAATAATTTTCTAATTAAACAGTATCATTCGCTTATTCAGTATCATTAGATTGTTTTACAACTTATGATTTGCTCAGTTTTTAGATTGTAAATCGAAGAGAAGCAAGGAAACAAATAATAAAAATCAAATTAAGGAGCTTAGAGGAAGAAATTAAAATTAAAAACAAATTATTTCTTTAATTTTCATATATTAAAAGTTTTGGATCAACTTTTTTTTTGTCTTCAGTCATTTGACTGGTTTGATGCAGCTCTCCAAGATTCCCTATCTAGTGCTAGTCGTTTCATTTCGGTATACCCCCTACAATCAACTTTATAACAGGATCAACTTTATCACGGGGTAAAAAATAACAAAAATCTATTTTTCGTCAAGAGAAAGACCCACTAATAAATATTTCATATAAGAAATAATAGTCATTGCAAAAATTTCTCGCAAAAAGTAAACGCAAGTAGCTGTCGTAAAAAAAATAAAATTATTCTTTAAGTTGTGTAAAAAAAAAATTGTTTGTTCATGCGTAATAAAACATCTAATCAAGATAGCGAGTACAAATTGAAATAAATAAACTTCTAAAGCTCTTTTATTTTAGTTTTGGCAAAGAATGATACTTGAAAATAAGTGTAAGATGCATTTATTTAAAAATTTGATGTGGACACCACATGATTTCCTCGTACGCCTATTAAATTATAAATATACAATTTTTAAAGTGAAAAGTTCATAAAATATTATTTCATTAATAACTTCTGATATTTTTTCTTTATTATTATTATTTATCGTAAAACCTCTTTTTACAATTATAGGTTAATTATTATTAAAAACTCAATACATTTAAATTAAAAAAGAAGAGATGGAGTCTGATTCGAACCGATGTGCCTTTCCCTTGTACGATCAAAATATTTTATTAATTAAAATTTCATTTGGCTATAACTCTGAAACCAATGAAAATAAGTACCGCTTATGACATATCGTTGAAAAGTTCTCAATAAGGGCTTATTACTAAAGTTAAGAAAACGTCCAAGATTCAATTTTTTTTTAGATGTTGGGCTTTTTTGGCCACTTTGGATTCAATCGATTGTAATCAAACGGGAGGTGTACAACTAGATGTTACAACAGTCCTAATCCAAAATTTCAACATCCTACGGCTAATCGTTTTTGAGTTATGCGAGATATATATACGTACGTATAGACGTCACGCCGAAACTAGTCAAAATGGATTTGGGGATGGTCAAAATGGATATTTCCGTTGAAATCTGAAAACCGAAATTATTCGCGATCACAATACTTCCTTTACTTCGTGCAAAGAAGTAAAAATAAATTTAATTATATATATACTCTCTCCCTCTCTCTCTTTAACTCCCCCCCCCCCCACACACACACACACACAGAGAGAGAGAGAGAGAGAGAGAGAGAGAGAGAGAGAGAGAGAGAGAGAGAGAGAGAGAGAGAGAGAGAGAGAGAGAGAGAGAGAGAGAGAGAGAGAGAGAGAGAGAGAGAGAGAGAGAGAGAGAGAGAGAGAGAGAGTAGATGGCGTCCGTAACGAAAACAAAATAACTTCAATAACTTATCTACGAAAATTTCATTTCAATAAAATTTTCTTATGTTTAGATCTGTTGCTAACGACTTTTTTGGGCATGTTCATATTTTAAATTAAGATTATAATAAACATAAAGAATAAATTAAACCGATTCCCAATAAAATGTAAAAATAAATTTAATTTCATTACTAAATTTTGTGCTAAACGGTTAGTGAAATAAATCGGAAAGCAAGTTTACGCTTGAAAATCGATAGCGAAATTTTAATAAAATCTATAACTAAATTGCTATTTTTATTGTTAAACAATCATGAACAGTAAAGTGTGAGAAAATAATGTGGTCGGTTGTGTTTTTTAAATTGTACAGCATTGGATTCCGCTAAGACATAAGTCTTATCAGCAGGTTCTCGTATTAACATAATTTGAATACAAGCTAGTTACACAGTAAAATAAAAAAAAATACAATTAAAAATGTACTTATATCCTTAGAGGATAGGTAATATTTTATCGAATATTTAATTAAGGTGGCATTAGAAAGTAAGACAAAGATAAATAAAAATTAATTAAAGTAAGTAGAGATTAATTTAAAAACTAAATATTTCAGTAAAAATTTAAAATAGTTTAATTAAAAGAATTGTTTAATACAGGAATGCATCTAAATTAGGCTGTTCTTGCATATTACAGAATACATATTATAATATAAAAAATAAAAAATTTAATGATGCACATCGTACGTTTTATAATAAAAGAAAAATAATTATTAAGAGATTCCCGCTAAATAATTAAAAATTTCTTCCTCAAACATTTTCTTTTTATCTATTTCTAAAATATGCGAAAACAATTTATTAAAAATGGTTGGAATTCGGGTAAAAATTTTAATAATAATTTGTTACTGTGACCATTCTCTTGTGACGCAAATAAAGAGGTACATTGCGTTTTACAAGGTATTTATTATTTTGGAAAGATAATTTACAAAGTGAGAAAAAATTGAGACCTACAGGGGTTGAAGTATTACAATGCTTATAAAGATTTAAATTTGGGTCGTTTGAAAAAATACCTGAAACCATTAAAGCGCTCTTTTTTGAAGTTATAATGTTTAAGTATTAGTCAGCTGCCAAACCCCATATCTCCACACCAAATCTTATTAAACATTCCATTAAGGTTTTATACATAAAGTAAAAGAGTTTTACGTGGGAGGACATTTTTCAGGTAATAAAATCTATTCAAACTCTAGTTTTGCAAGAAAGGGTTTTTAAGTGACACTCAATATTAATAAAACAAAATAATAATAATAATAATAATAATAATAATAATAATAATAATAATAATAATAATAATAATAATAATAATAATAATTATAATTATAATACAACGGCGGTTCTGGTTGCCCCGAGGGTGCTTAAGCAAACTATAAATGAGACTTCGTAGAAGAAAGAAAGATATGGTATTGATTAGTTTAATTTTAATTTTAAGTTCATGGTCTTTTGAGAACCTATCTCAAATTTTAATATTGGGGCCCTTTACACCCCGTAAGTGTTTGTGATTGTCCTTGTCTTTCATGTTTTAATGTTTATTGTGAAGTTTGTGTTTTTAAATAAAATGTAAGGGATCGTCTTACATATGACGATCCTGATGGAGATAATAATTTCTTTTAAAGAATGTGACGAGGGCTAATGACCTTAGCAGTCGATGCCCGTAAAAATTCAGTTAAAAAAAAAAAATTATAATAATAATAATGCATAAACAGTACCTACAAAAATACTCTCTTTAGTTGTAGATTTAAAGCAAGAGTAAAAAATACAAACAAGAGTTACCATTTTAAGTAACGGAAATTAAAAGCCTAAATTTAGTTAAAAATATTTGTATTACTAAACGCTTCAGTTTAAATTACCCCAACTTAAAAACACTTATTTTCTTCTAATGCCGATTTTGACCACCTCTGGATTACGTGAAATCACTTTGCAATTTCTTCTTCTCTTCATTTAATACTTTTTCATTCTTTCACTAATTGATTTTTCCTTTCTTCTGACAGGTGTTTTTGGTCTTTTCCTCTTCTATCCCTGAAAATCCTTAATTTTCTTAATTTCTCCTTTCCATAATGTCTTCTTTTTTAAGGCCCATTTGTTCTTTTAAACTTCCTTTATCCGTTTGACTGTTTTGGAATTAAATGTTCATGAAACATTACTTTTCGTACTGAAATTGTGTCTGGTCATTCCAAAATGAAATTTGGAAAATTTCATTTTCCAAATAAATCTTTTTATTTTCTTGTCTCTTCTTTTTTAGGTTCTAAGAGCTTTTTCAGAATTTTCCTCTGTTTCTTTTCTAATTCCTTTATTTTTCTTTTCCTCGTTAAGGATACATGTTTCCCTATTTCTTCGTCTAGATCTTTTTCTGGATTATTTTCTTACTAGTTAAAGTTTTTTACTCTATTAATAATATTTCGATATTTGTTTAAGAATTTTGGTGAAGATTTTATATTGATCATAAATTTGTTTTCTCAAAGAATATTTGCAAGCCGTTTTTTTTAAATTTTTTTTTTATTTTAAATAAGTTTATATGTTCTGTTGCTATTTTCTACATTTTCTGAAAAAATTGTTAAATCATCTGCAAACGCTAAAAAAAACACAAAAAGCAAAACAATTGATCCCTGAATTTTTATTTTTAATCTCAATTCAATCTGTTGTTAATTCTGTTTTCTTCTCCCATTCTCCACTCATCTTTTGAAATACAGACGTATATTACAAAGACTGAACGAATGAATCTTATTTTAAGTAAGATATAAATATTATGAACCTCAAATCATTCAAAGAGATATCCTAGCTCTGAACAAAGTGTATGGGAAGTGATAACAATTTAATATTCTTCTGATTTAAAATTTGAAAAAAAAAAGATTTCAAATGAATTTAAAATTCAAATAGTCTGTTCATATTGGTTCTGTATCGTTGTTCAAAGTGCAATTTCTGAATCATTATTGGTAAAGTAAATTTCCCAATTATCTAATACCGGTTTACAAGGTGCATGTTTTTAAAGATTGTAGTTTTCTATAAACTTATTTTGTGCCCAGTTTCCATAGAATGCAGCCGATGTCTCTCTTTTGAACTCCCTTTGTGCACCTTTCAGACCATCGCTGGTTCTGTAAAACATTTTTATGGCGAAAGTACGCTGTTGACCGTTCCTCTGCTCTATGATGACTGAGTGACAAGATTGCCTTTGCATAAAGCAGTGCTGCCAACTCTACATGGTTGTCACTACGCATTTCAGAAGTTCCCTTTTTTGTGTCACCTTGTAATTTACTCATATATTTATGACGAACCAAATGCTCCTTTATCCTAGTTTCTTTTATAATTTTTTCGTGTGTTTACGTGCTTTAAATTTCAATTACTGTTTTTACTAATCAATTTATAAACGCTTGCTCTTTCGATAGGTTTTAATTTCAGTATTTCGACAGCAGAGGCCAATTTCCTAGATATACGAGTATATAGTTTCGATAATGTTAAAATAGTGATATTTAAAATAAATATATTTTTTTATTTTGGTGCTGTACTGAGGGCGATGTGAAAATTTTTGTCCATGGATTTTCCGATCCTGTTTTTCTGTTGTTCTAGCGTAACGTGTTTTACTGAATTTGCTAAACGGATTTTGATATTATTCAATCTTTACTTTAATATATATATATATATATATATATATATTTTTTTTTTTCTTTAAATACTACAAAATTAAGGTTTCGTAAGTTGTTGATTATTGTTCTTTAATTTGGGGACGATTTCATAAAGGTGGAATTTAAATTACAGTTACACATTTTTATAATATTCTTATTCTTCGTGCAATTTTTGAAATTGATTTTATAATTCGTATTTTTTTTTTCTTTTGGTCATGTATGGTCCTATTGGTCATAACAATCCTTATTTAGATTTTGCTCTTCTTCTCTATCTTTGGAGCCGTTAATAGAGTGAGATTCTATTGCGTACAATACTTCTGGCCTCACTACTGAACAATAATGTCTCATTATTGCCTTAATCGAAATAGACTTTTTGTTGTAGATTTTTTTTTGACAGTTTATTTGCTAGTTCTTAATTGTTTGTTCTTTAGTGATTTTTACTTAATAATTTTGATCGGATCTATTCTCCCACTTGGTTGAATTTATTATCTCTTTGCTATATTGTTACATATTTTGTTTTTATCTTCCTGTTCTCCACTCTTTTTATTGAGATGAACTCAATTTTTTTAAAGAAGATATTTAGGCCAATTTTATCAGCAATTTCTTTTTTTATATCTGGGTTTTAGCGTTTTTAATATTTTCTGTAATAATGGCTATACCGTCTGAAATATTGTTATATCATAATATAATAGTAATAAAATGATAATATTATTATTAATAATGATAATACGAGTAACTATTATTATTATTCGTATTATTAATAGTTTATTTTTTAAGAAATTCATTTATTTTAATTTTTATGATTATTTAGGACAATTATATATTATCGACTTTATTGTTGTACGGTTCAACTATTTAATTTTTTAGAACTTTTAACAAATCGATTTATATAATATTTTTTAATTGTGTTTCTTTTCGATAAGTTAATGAATACGAATGTATAATATACATTTTCAAATGTATAAATGTATAATATACATTTTTCTTTTAAGTAGTTCAGATTTTAAAAAATATTTGAAGTAGATAATTAATTAAAAAAGTAAAATAAATCTCTATAATTATTAATAATTTTTGTTGTAATTTTGAAAAAGTAACATTAGTTAATTATTTCAATTAATTATTAATTATTTAATTTTAAGCGTTATATTAAATAACATTGTAAGGTATATCCTATTTAAAAGGACTATTTAACGTCATTTAATATAATAATTGCGTAAATAAATAAACTAATACATAAATAAATTCGTATACTAGTTATATTAATACGTATATTAAATTTAAATAATAAATATTTATCTCTGTACAACATTATTAATATCATCATTAATATTTAAAATTACAAGCGGACAACTTTATTATTATTATTATTTAATCGTTAAAATATTATAGAATGTTATTATTTATTGTTAAATTTATCCGACGATTTAATTTATTTATTAATTTATAATAAAATTTATTAATACAATATTTTAAATTATTGTTCAATAAAATTGAACTCGGTTGATGGAAGTTAACAGAAATTATTAATTTTATTGTAACAGAAATTGAATTGCAAGGCATTTCATTATTACAATTATTTAATGATACCGTACCACTCACACATTATTTAATTGCGCTTAGTAGTTGAGTGAGTAAGGGCCCCTTAGGGTTATCCCCCTTAGGGTCTCTAAAACTCACACGTTGATATTTTATTGCAGTTATTTATCCTACCCGTACATGTATAATAAACAAACATTTGATAATTTGATTATTATTATACCGGTGCGACATCCATTTTGTACTTGTTTTGAATCAATTTATAATTGAAAATAAATACTGTACATATTCATACATAGTGTTACTAAGCCTTCCAGTTGCATTTGTATCATTAAACAATTAACATTTATTAAATAATAACCTGTTTGTTTCACTTCTGTTCGTACGTTCTTATAAAGTTATGTATCATAAATACCCTTCAATTTACAATTGACTATAGGCGTGGTGTGATGAGGTATGTGTCAGTGAGCGCGTGCACACTTGTGTCGAGAGAGAGAATGTTGTTGAGTGAGAGAGAGTGAGCATGTATTCACTATTATGCTTACGTGTCAGAGAAGGAATATAGTTTTCATGTAGATTTCCATTTTAAATAATAACTTAGATATAAACGTAAGGAATTTTCTTTAATTTATTAATATTTTATTAACATCAAATGGAATAGATTGAGCAGTTTACACGTACAACTATGAATGTTAGGAAACAAAATAATGAGTATAGGATTCAATAATTTAATAATGCTGGTGAATAAAAAGAAGAAATATTCATATCTCGGAATTTGTAAGTAATCACTTCAATTAAAGATAATAAAAATGGTAGGGCAATATTCTCTTGTGAATGTGTACTTCTGAAGAAAATATTTATAAAACAAAAAAAAAAAAATTAAAAAAAAAATTTTAATTTAGTGAAACTAGTGCGAATAAAGTAAAGTAGTAGTAATTTTTAAGGCCGGATATGTTTATTTTGATTACTTATATTTCTTTCTGAATAAATTCAAGAATATGACTGCCTTTATGCATATTCGCGAGGTACAACGTTGCTAAGAAAAGAAGTATAATTTCCTCTAGATGTATACATCCCAACCCCGTAGGGGGAAGACATTACCTGTAGTCACACCACACCCTCCATTCCAAGCCCTGAGGGGCTTTACCGTGTCTAGAGTATACAGTTGTTACGGCTGAGTCTTCATTTTTTGTATAATCTTTTATTATGTGAAATTATAGAAATTAGAGGCAGAGAACTTAACCGAAGAGGCAAGATAGATGATCTTTTTTGCTCATTTTAATGATCGTGGATATCGAACTGCATAGCAGATAATTTTGGTGTATATCATACGCAGAATATTTGATTTTGTCTTTGACCAAATTTTGAGGATAATTAACTGACTAATGGATAAAATTTTCATCATTATTGAACGAAGCTTTCACTTCATTTAACTTAAAAGAAAATGTTTATTTACTTGAAAATTAATACATACATAACTCATAAGGTAATAATTTTAAACGAAGTCAACACTTTAAAGAGATGTCTTTTTTTGTTTTCCATTCTCAATGAATATTTGTTTAAAAGAAGGAAAAAGTAAATAAGTGAAACTGTACAATTAATATGTTGCCATATTTTAAAAAATTTTATATTATTTACAACAAATAATTAATAAAAAATAACTCATCAGTCAAACCATTAAACAGGATGCGTTGCAGTTAGGTACTGTAAATAATGAATGAAGTTAATTATTTTAGTAAGAATTACAAGAAAAGCTTGTTATCTAGCAAAAAGTACCGTTATTGTATTTATTTATATTTGATTTATCGTAAAATCTTTATTTAATATTAAATTTAAAAAATTTGAATGAACAGGAAATGCTTTGAAGAGGTTATGGAACATTAAGCAGCACCTCTTTTCTCCTTACATTACTTATTTTCTGTGGGTTTTTCATTTACACGCAATTATTGTAAATATTTTAATTTATATTTTATAAAACTCAGGGTTTCTTTAAGAAGTTTCAAGCACTGATACCATTTTGTTTTACATTTTGTTTTTTCTTTTTTTATGGGCTCTAATATGTATTATATCTGACCAAGAGCAGCAGTATGGTTTATGAAAATAATGTTTCAATTTTTTTTTTTAATTTTTTCTTAGTAACAAAAAAGATTATAAGTGACCAGATAAGAAACAAGTTAACCAAAAAATTAGCAGAGCGATTTTAAAGAATAATAAGCACCCGAAGTTATGTTTATTACGCGGAACGTGAGTATATTGGTTTCGAGATGATTTCTTTACTGGACTGAGTATATTCATTTATTAATATCTGCATATCAAATACACAGAAATGCAAAAAAAATTACCATTCTGCTTTTTCATCACAGCAGGCAGCATGAACATAATTCGTTATTTTCAGAGAAAGTACTTCTGATTAATAACATTGTACTTCAGATTTTTAACATGAATCATACCAATAACAAAGATTCGGTTGGTTAATGTAGCAAAGTAACAAAGTAATTTACAGGTTCCGTTGAGAAATAATACAACGGCCCATTAGGAGTTATTGAAATGGCATCCTGAAATTATATTTCATTAAAATTATCTAATGAAGAGCTTCAAATTGGTCCGTAAGTCGTAGCTTTGATTACCAGATCTAAACATTATTTCCACGTTCAAATCCAAATGGCGTTCTAGTGTACACCATTTTATTTATTACAATATTTATTGATACCTGTTTACTTAAAATCGATCCGACCATTCTGTAATCACAATGTCGAAAACGTTCATACGTCATCTATATATTAAAGACTACTAAATAATTTTATTTTATTTTTGGAGTCGGTTACAAAAACTTAATAAAATTTATTTTGAAATGTACATTGTAAATTAAAAAAAAAACTATTATAGAAGAAAATAGATTAATCATTGATGTTTTTTTTTGTCTTCAGTCATTTGACTGGTTTGATGCAGCTCTCCAAGATTCCCTATCTAGTGCTAGTCATTTCATTTCAGTATACCCTCTACATCCTACATCCCTAACAATTTGTTTTACATATTCCAAACGTGGCCTGCCTACACAATTTTTCCCTTCTACCTGTCCTTCCAAAATTAAAGCGAATATTCCAGGATGCCTTAGTATGTGGCCTATAAGTCTGTCTCTTCTTTTAACTATATTTTTCCAAATGCTTCTTTCTTCATCTATTTGCCGCAATACCTCCTCATTTGTCACTTTATCCACCCATCTGATTTTTAACATTCTCCTATAGCACCACATTTCAAAAGATTCTAACCTTTTCTTCTCAGATACTCCGATTGTCCAAGTTTCACTTCCATATAAAGTGACACTCCAAACATACACTTTCAAAAATCTTTTCCTGACATTTAAATTAATTTTTGATGTAAACAACTTATATTTCTTACTGAAGGCTTGTTTAGCTTGTGCTATTCGGCATTTTATATCGCTCCTGCTTCGTCCATCTTTAGTAATTCTACTTCCCAAATAACAAAATTCTTCTACCTCCGTAATCTTTTCTCCTCCTATTTTCACATTCAGTGGTCCATCTTTGTTATTTCTACTACATTTCATTACTTTTGTTTTGTTCTTGTTTATTTTCATGCGATAGTTCTTGCGTAGGACTTCATCTATGCCGTTCATTGTTTCTTCTAAATCCATCAGCAAATCGTAGCATCTTTATATTTTCACCTTGTACTGTTACTCCGAATCTAAATTGTTCTTTAACATCATTAACTGCTAGTTCCATGTAAAGATTAAAAAGTAACGGAGACAGGGAACACCCTTGTCGGACTCCCTTTCTTATTACGGCTTCTTTCTTATGTTCTTCAATTGCTACTGTTGCTGTTTGGTTCCTGTACATGTTAGCAATTGTTCTTCTATCTCTGTATTTGAACCCTATATTTTTTAAAATGCTGAACATTTTATTCCAGTCTACGTTATCGAATGCCTTTTCTAGGTCTATAAACGTCAAGTATGTTGGTTTGTTTTTCTTTAATCTTCCTTTTACTATTAATCTGAGGCCTAAAATTGCTTCCCTTGTCCCTATACTTTTCCTGAAACCAAATTGGTCTTCTCCTAACACTTCCTCCACTCTCCTCTCAATTCTTCTGTATAGAATTCTAGTTAAGATTTTTGATGCATGACTAGTTAAACTAATTGTTCTGTATTCTTCACATTTATCTGTCCCTGATTTCTTTGGTATCATTACTATAACACTTTTTTTGAAGTCTGACGGAAATTCCCCTTTTTCATAAATATTACACACCAGTTTGTATAATCTATCAATCGCCTCCTCCCCTGCACTGCGCAGTAATTCTACAGGTATTCCGTCTATTCCAGGAGCCTTTCTGCCATTTAAATCTTTTAATGCTCTCTTAAATTCAGATCTCAGTATTGTTTCTCCCATTTCATCCTCCTCAACTTCCTCTTCTTCCTCTATAAAACCATTTTCTAATTCATTTCCTTCGTATAACTCTTCAATATATTCCACCCATCTATCGACTTTACCTTTCGTATTATATATAGGTGTACCATCTTTGTTTAACACATTATTAGATTTTAATTTATGTACCCCAAAACTTTCCTTAACTTTCCTGTATGCTCCGTCTATTTTACCAATGTTCATTTCTCTTTCCACTTCTGAACACTTTTCTTTAATCCACTCTTCTTTCGCCAGTTTGCACTTCCTGTTTATAGCATTTCTTAATTGCCGATAGTTCCTTTTACTTTCTTCATCACTAGCATGCTTATATTTTCTACGTTCATCCATCAGCTGCAATATATCGTCTGAAACCCAAGGTTTTCTACCAGTTCTCTTTATTCCGCCTAAATTTGCTTCTGCTGATTTAAGAATTTCCTTTTTAACATTCTCCCATTCTTCTTCTACATTTTCTACCTTATCTTTTTTACTCAGACCTCTTGCGATGTCCTCCTCAAAAATCTTCTTTACCTCCTTCCTCAAGCTTCTCTAAATTCCACCGATTCATCTGACACCTTTTCTTCAGGTTTTTAAACCCCAATCTACATTTCATTATCACCAAATTATGGTCGCTATCAATGTCTGCTCCAGGGTAAGTTTTGCAGTCCACGAGTTGATTTCTAAACCTTTGCTTAACCATGATATAATCTATCTGATACCTTGCAGTATCGCCTGGCTTTTTCCAAGTGTATATTCTTCTATTATGATTTTTAAATTGGGTGTTGGCAATTACAAAATTATACTTTCTGCAAAACTCTATAAGTCGGTCCCCTCTTTCATTCCTTTTGCCCAGCCCGTATTCACCCACTATATTTCCTTCCTTGCCTTTTCCAATGCTTGCATTCCAATCTCCAACTATTATTAAATTTCCATCTCCTTTTACGTGTTTAATTGCTTCATCAATCTGTTCGTATACACATTCTACCTCATCATCATCATGGGCGCTTGTAGCCTCATCCTCATCATGGGCGCCTACAAGCGCCCATGATGATGATGTAATCATTGTAATCATTGATATTACAAAGGAAGTAATTTAAACATCAAATTATTAATATAATTTATTATTGCTTTCCTGTCTATAGCTATAACGCGTAGTATATAAACTGGTAAAAAAAAAATTCTCTTTAAGTTATATCCTTAAGAAGACGTTAAAAAAATCTTTATCAAAAAAGGAATAGATTAAATAAATTGTAAAAAAATCTCTGAAAAATTTTTTTATTCCAGTAATTTTTTTATTCCTGATAATCCTTACACTTTATTATTTCTTGAAAAAAATTTACTCAAAAATTTTCACTCCTTTCCTAGAAAATTACAATAGTGTTTATTTTATAGTCATGAATGTATATTTGTATTTTTTAAACAAGCTTAAAAATTTCTCTTTTTTTAATTTATTATAACCAGTCATGGATTATTTTCTTAAAAATTAATTTAACCAGACGCTTCCTCTTGAGTGTGGAATCAAAATTTAAAAAAAGTTTTCGCAACTTCAAATCGTTAATGCTTATCACGTATTTTTTCACTTAAATAAAGTCAATAATTTTGCTAATAAAGTCACTAAAATATCTTAATACCTCTTCCCCGATGGGGAGTTTTCAAATTATTAAAAAATCGAAAAACAATTTTTTAAGGGAATTGCATACTTGAACGGCATAGAAGGGTAACTTATAATCTTTTATTGATTAAACCATGTAAAATGATGTCAGCTAATTCGAAGTTTTTCAAACAAAGAATCTAAGGCTAAAAGAAAAACGGTTAAGCTGAGAAAAGATGGGTAGTGAATGTAGAGATTGATCTGAGTAAAATGAATATTAAAAATTATTGGACGATGACAGACGAATGTGAAAACAAATTTTAATGGAATTCGAGGTTTCAAGAGCCAAAGAGTGACTCATTAAGAACAATCAGTTCCAATCTAGAAACCAATCATCTTTCCTTTCTTTTATTTTAAATTATTCATTAATTAAATTTAATCAAATTGTATTATTTATTTTAATGATTATTCATATCAACGAATACATTGCTTTTAAAATATTGTCAAATAAAATTTAGTTGTTAAATGTGTACTCGTATATGTATAGATAATTTATTACACCGAATATATATGGACTGAATTGATAATTATTATGGTCCACAGTTCTACGATACACAAATTACATTAAGGGTACTTTAAAATATACTTTGATTAAATAAATCTCCTTGTGAAACCGTTATAAATTTAAATAATGCTCTACATAACGCCGAACATTTATAAACTTTATGATATTTTTAAATAATAAATGTTCGTTTAATGGTTTTCATAAATAAATAAATATAAGTAATTTAATTGTACGTAATTAATATATTTATTGTTATATTTTCATTAAATTATATAATAAATTTTCATTAATTATCGTAAATAATTACAAATTTATAAATTAAAATATATATATGCGTAAAATATTAAAAGAGAAAAATAAGACTTTATGTAACCTTTCTTGAAAAATAATATTTTCTCCAGTTTTAGATCGTTTTAAAATTGAATTTAATGTAAACTGGAGTAACACACTGATAATAATAATTAACTGTATTATAATAAATTAAATTATTTAGTAATTAACTGTTAATTGCTGATAATAATAAGTTACTGATCAGATAAGTTTAAAATAGAAAAATGGGTGTTTTTTTAATATTTACAAAGGAATAGTAAAATAATAAGAGAGCAGTTTAGAAACAGTGTAAACAATAAAATATCGATTCGCAAAAGAAAGCAGGCTCATTAATTTGTTACTTTACATAGTATTACTTATGGCTATAATATAAGTAAAGGATCTGAGGTACAAGTGGCACTGAACATAATTAATTTCTCTGAGAGTAATATTACGTATAATGCAACCAGTTCTTACTCTTCATTTAACAAAATTTGTCATAAAGGACTAGATCTATAGTTATACATTTTTTCTCATAATTATTACATTGAAATTTTAATGTATATACAGCAGATTGTGTATACATATATAAACACTGAAACATAAATTGATTTGGATAGGTTAAAAATATTTTTGTTGTGCTTATCGAATAAAATAATGGTGATGGTAAATTTTCTGTCTTGTGTTGGGTCAAAGTTAATTGTGGTCTGAATGGGTGTCAGTCTTTTTGTTTGATAAAATTTAAGGTCTTGTGATTGTGTATCATTTAGTGTTAACAGCGTTAAGGGACCGTACGTATTTTATAAATTTGTATAAAAAAAATTTGGTAATTTTTTAAAATTTTGTTAATTTCGTGTTTTATGAAATTTGTTTTATTCCAATTGGTAAATTTTATGCACACGTTACGATTGTTTAAAAGAATAGGGATATGATCTGTTGGAATCTACTATCTAATAATTCATCATTTCCTTTTACAGTTGTGATTGCTATGAAGTACTGACCTTTTGATTGGTCAATCGTATTCGTACTTGTGATTGGTTAGGAAAATACGGTAAATCTGAATAATTAATTTCTTAAAGTAATTTGTGGGGGCGGTTAAACTTGAGGGTAATTTGCGATATGTAAAGATAAATTTATATTGTAATTGGTTTATTTTTTATCGGCATTGCTTTGGGAGGATAAGAATCGTGGTTGGGTCATATATAATTTTTTACGCACCTTAGGTGTCTGTTATGAAGAACAAAAAGTAAATAAATTTTCACCAAATTATTCATTAAAAACTAGTGAATGCCGATAACTTAATCTTTTACATATTCTTACACTAGCCTCTGCCGTTATAGTTTTGTACAAAAATTATCAACTTTGCATGTATTTTTGCGATTACCCGTTAAAATATACTTGCATTTGAAAAGTAAAATGACAGCTTATCGTGAAAACGTTACCTGTATGGAAATTTTAAAAAGGATTCCGTGGAATTTGATTAATTTGTAAAAAATATTATTAAAATATTACACCAATTTATTTCAGATTATGACTTTCAGTATATACAGTCCAATTCGTTATCAGGTTTGTTTTAAATAAAAAAACCATAACATTTGCCAAGTGACTTGTCTTTAAATAAAAATTTATGAGGTAATGTTTCTGCATTTACTAAGATGTCCGTGTATGTTAATTAATAAAACAATAACATTAGTCGTTATTAATATACAAATAAAACAAACATTTATATGTTTGTCTTTAAGTGCATATTGGCTGAAATCTGCGATGTGGCTAATCTTTCAAGAAAATCACCACTAAAACCTTTTTGATGAGTTAAGCCATTAAATTAATCAGATTTTTGCTGTAATTAGGATGCAGTAGATCATAAAAAGGGAATCAATGTTATACAGTATTACAGAGTTATTCTCGGATTAAAAAAAAAGAAATTGCAAATGAAAATAAGTAAATTAATAAATTCTATAATATTGTTTGATATTTAACAAAAGTTTTTTACCATGTAAAAATTTAAAGTTTATTTACTACAGTGTCGGCAATTTACCCACCAAAGATACATTATTATTTCCTGTTAGTTGCTGGAAACATTTAAACTAATATTCTACGAATTAAATTTATACGACATACACATATTATAAGACACACATATTTCTAGTCAAATTCATAAATTAAAATTCAATAAACTGGGAAAGCGAAAGTCCGAAACTATTTTCAAAATATTATGTAGCAGTTTTACTAACAAAATAATTAGTTTCGTCGTTATATTGGAATTTTTTCCGACCGGTCACCAACTAAGACTATATCTTAATCCTGTTGTCATGTTTTATAAACGTACCGAAATTAGTGATCACTCAGTCAGCCTATGTTTTCGGCCTGAGTACAAAATTTCCAGGGCCTATTTTGCACCTTTCGCGATTCTTTAGTAAAAAATAAACCTCCCTCGTATCATTCTGTAAAATCTTTTACTTTCTATTTACCCTCTGGAACCGCTGTAAGGTATTACTTCAGAGGATAAATGAGAATGATAATATATTAATGTAAATGAAGTATAGTCTTTTGTTAATAAAGGTAAAAGTGTAACTTGTAGGACTGAATATGCCGGTATTCTTAATATGCCGGTTGAATTAGATTTCGGATATGCTGATGTGAAAGCAGTATCTTCGGCTTAACGAAGGAAGCAATAATAAACCACTTCTCTCACTTTTTCTATTAACTCTGGCTTGTGACGCTTACTATTTTTTAAGATGGTTATGTCGTCTTCACGAGTGACATATGATATATGTCAGGTCGTCTACAACCTTTATAGTTGTGGTATCTTACATAAAAAAATGGAGCAGATTTCCTAATGGTAATTCAAATCCACAACCGGTAAGTCATGAAGGGTACGGTTTAAGGTAAGTAGGGCGTTTACCTCTAACCCACCGGGTTGGTCTAGTGGTTAACGCGTCTTCCTAAATCAGCTGATTTGGAAGTTCCAGCGTTCATGTCCTAGTAAAGGCAGCTATTTTTACACGGATTTGAATACTAGTCGTGGATACCGGTGTTCTTTGGTGGTTGAGTTTCAATTAACCACACATCTCAGGAATGGTCGAACTGAGACTGTACAAGACTACATTTCATTTACACTCATACATATCATCCTCATTCATCCTCTGAAGTATTATCTGAAAGGTAATTACCGGAGGCTAAACAGGAAAAAGAATGAACGGGCGTTTACCTCGTTTACGGCTACTACGTTTACGGATTCTTCAGCAAATTTGCTCTTTGATTTCATGGTATACAGTCCAAGTCGCTGCATTTTCACTGATACTAGGGTCGGACTCTTTCCCATTTTCTTTCTGCTAATATTCTGTCCGCTTCAGCTCTGTTTTTCCAAAGTGCTTAGAATATGAGATATAATGTTCCTTGCACGCGGCGTCCAGTGGATTTATTCCCAGGTTATCTCTTTTCAACTTCTCTTAAAGTTTGGTTTCTGGTTCGCAATACTGGGACTACGATATGTGAAGTTCTACCGGCAGTAAATCGAAACCTTTGTTTATTACTGTTCCAACTGCTTTCTTAGCTAAATCACTCGCACCATTGTTTGTGAGAACATTTAACAGACCGCTTCCTCTCTTTGAATTATTATCTTCTCAGTTTACGCAATCTATACATCTATCTCCATCTAGTTCAGAACCGACAACGGTAATTTTTTGGTTAATTTTTTTCTTTTATTGCGATGTTTGTTTTCAGCTCATTTCTTAATTTACTCGCGAAATGTTTTTTCACCAGTGTAATTTTTAAACGTTTTTTCCTCCGTCAACTGACAATGTAAATAATAAAGATAATTAAATATTTGTCCTTTATTTGCCGTTTCATACATCCCGTGAATATCACCGACATGTATAAATTTATAATTTTGAGAATCGTACGCGTTTTGTTGAGAATTTGGGTCTCGTTCAAGACGATGCACGTTTCTTTCTGTCAATATATTTTCATATCGTCCTCTCTTCCTTCATCGATAACTTTTTTGCAGTCGTTTAGATTAAAGGCATCTTCATAAAATATAAATGCGACGCTCTGTAACATCGATATCACCCTCCAGGGGTGCTTTAAAGCGCATCCACCAGTGACGAAACATATATTTAGCTGCTCTGTTCAAAGGCATCTTGAAAAATTAACACTGCATGAATGCATATCTCCTTTTGTAATTTCCAGTTCTCGCAGTTCATCGACTATGGAATTTAGTCGATGAACTGCGAGAACCCGTAAGACCAGCGTCTTTTGAAACTATCAACAATTTCTATCTTTCCTAAAACTCGTTCGGATCATCGAAGTAGACGTAATCGAGTCTTGTGGTCTCATCAAAACCCATAGGCTTTCTTATCCCTCTGTTAGTTTTTTCTGAGCCGGAAACAACTGTCTTATCTTCATATATTTCGGATCGAAATTCGATTTTATGCTACCGTACCTCGAGTTCTATGTTCTATGAGCATTTTTTACCATAAAAAATATGGTAAAAATACGCTTTGTTATCTCTTAGTCAGCATATACATAGGGGCTCGGTTCTTTCTTAAAAAGCAACTCGTATAATCCGTGCCTACCTTGCAATCTTGAGTCCCTACAAAAATTCCATCGTAAGTGAATTTCGTAAACACTATGGGGCTTATTTTTTTTACATAGCTTACGATATCGAGCATGTACTTTCTAGTCACTTCGTCTTCGAATTGACTGTTAACCCAGCCTCAGCTTTCCTATCAGTGTTTCAAAGTCTCTTCTTCGGGTGATGTAACTCTGGTGGAACAGTCCTTTCAGTTTTCATCCGCTCATTCAACTCAAACTGGGCACGTTTACTAACGACCTCTTCGGCGGGTTCGATCATTTCTTTTCTTTTTCTTCTTTTCATTCTAGCTCGTTAATCGTCCATTCATATTTCATCATCGTACTCATAATGCTTTTCGTTATCTTTCACCACGTGATGCGGATGGTCTATCGGAACTGCAGATTTGACTTCATCTTTAGACATATTCCGTTCGATTATTTCACCGGTCAATGTTTTCTCCACCAGTTTTGTGATCGGTTCGGCGATACGGTTAAACTTCTTCGCATGTATGTGTTGTCTTTCACTCAAGCCGAGATGAAGGCTGCGTGTTTTATATTTATGTTTTATCCAGTTTTTGTGATCTCCTCATTGATTGACTCGTGATCCTCCTTCGTGCAGATAATGAAACGTAATGATTTTTATAAGAGTATCTTTCATATATATGCGATAAAATCAAAGGGCGGAAGCGGACAGGCTAGCGCTTCCGCTAGCGCCAGCTAAAACGATAGCGGACCAGCTAGTGCTAGCGGAAAGGTGAGTGGATTCGGTAGCGGCCCGTTTAACGGACCCACTAGTGTTAGCGTAAACGTTAGTGAACTAGGTTTTTGTTACAAATCCATGCACGATCGCATAAATGTTTAAAATTCGTCAAATTTCATGTCCGGGGCTAGTGTTTATGATGAAAATGCCTTAAATTACGCTCGTTCTGTTGGAGTACCTAAAAACACGTTTGCTTTACCCCTTCATTGAAAATCTCGAAGTTTCTGGTTTTAAAAAATAAATCCTTGTACTCATCGACAAGAGATTTTCCGTACGAAAACTCGAGTCAAATACTATATTTTATGGCACCGTAACGATCATTCGATTCGGACTGTAAGATAGGTACCCACCGGGTTGGTCTAGTGGTTAACGCGTCTTCCCAAATCAGCTGATTTGGAAAGTCGAGAGTTACAGCGTTCAAGTCCTAGTAAAGGCAGTTATTTTTACACGGATTTGAATACTAGATCGTGGATACCGGTGTTCTTTGGTGGTTGGGTTTCAATTAACCACACATCTCAGGAATGGTCGAACTGAGAATGTACAAGACTACACTTCATTTATACTGATACATATCATTCTCATTCATCCTCTGAAGAATTATTTAAACGGTAGTTACCGGAGGCTAAACAGGAAAAGAAAGATAAAGATAAAGAGTAAAAAGTAAGATAGGATTTCCCCTTTCATTGATTCTAAAAGCGACCAGATGTCCTTGCACACATCGTTTCATTCTTGTAGTAGTATTTGTTGAATGAGTTTTCGATTTGGGTAAATCGACGTACTTGGTCGATCGCGTCGTGTAACCGTTTTCCCTAGACGTCTTTCTACAAAAAAAAAAAAATTAAAACGTGATCATTATCGGTACAACTTTTCCATTACTTGTTCTTCATTATCTTGCTCAGTGTCAACATCCACCTCAACCATACTCGATTCAAATTCTTTCTGTACATACACATTTTAATAAATGAATATACTTACATTGATTTTATTGAAGATGGTGCTGATGCGGTAGCTGTGTCTGCTACGATGGAACGGATGTTGCGGCAGTGGATGAGCCGGTTGACGGTGAGACTGTACTGTAACGTCTGCAGTCGATCACAGCTACAATCCAGCAAAAAATCGGGACAAAGTTAGTAATTTTATTACAAGAGCAAATATAAATCGGTATTGATTTTGTAAACATGCGAGTATTGTTTAAATATAACAGTGTCTAATATTAATTTTATTTTAAGCGTATAATGTTTTGAGGGGCCTCAGCTCACTATATCGAGTCTGGCGTCGGCGTTGTGGTTGTCCGGCAGTTGACGGTAACAAACTTGGACCGATGGAAACAGACAGGAAAAGAAATGGAACAAAACAAATTGAGGGATATGATGGCGGGAACAAGATGGCGGATGTTGATGGTGGAGGGGCCAGGACAGCGTCACATGATCAAAAATTGCAATCCTATTAGTTCGTGGTGGAGGGGATGACTTTCTTTTCTTTTTCCTGTTTTGCCTCCGTTAATTACCTTTTTTCAGACAATACTTCAGAGGATGATATGTATGAGTGTAAATGAAGTGTGGTCTTGTACAGTCTCAGTTCGACCATTCCTGAGATGTGTGGTTAATTAAAACCTAACTACCAAAGAACACCGGTATCCACGATCTAGTATTCAATCCGTGTAAAAATAACTGACTTTAGGAGGGGATGACTTTGACCTACAACCGAAATTTCTATATTACTGTGGAGTATTAGCGTTTCATCCATTTCAGCCTTTAATTCAGAAGAAAAAAAATAATAAATATAATTTACTTACACATTTGCATGTGTATTTACTAATTAAAATATAAAAAGCTACATTCCTATGGGTAGATTTTAATCTTGGACAAGGTTAAAAATTTTTTTACTTACCGCCATCACAACTAAAAACAAATGAGAGACATAAATACAAATAGTATTAACTAAAAAAAGTTCCAAAATAGAAAGAATTAACTAATAAATAATTATATAAATATGGAAGTGAGGAAAAATTCACTAAAACATTTGTGTGAATGTGTTAATTTACGGAGTAAGACCAGTAAAAAAAAGTAAAAAAAAGGGAAAAAGAAAAGGAAGTGTCTTGAGATGATGGAAATGTAGATCTGCAGGAAACTAAAGAGAATAAGAATAAGAATAGCCGGGAGGGTAGAAAAAGTAATGAACAAGCTCTAGAAGAGTGAATGAAAACAGGTCGCTTTTAAACTAGATTGGACAAAAAGAAAGTAAAATAAATTTGATATGTATTTATATTTATGAAGAATTGATAAACACAAACACATTCTTAATAAATATATTTGAAGTAACGGTAGAATGAAAGAAAACATAGCGTCGTTTCAGAAGTGCAGTCTTCAAAAACATGGAGTTTTCCTCATGCAGCGGCTTGAAGATAACCAATGGAAAGATAAATTGACTGTTTCTATAAGGAATCGCCTTTAGAAGTTGATTGATAGATGAAATATTTATGTTTTACGTATATTTAATGCATTCCTAATAATGCTACAATTTTTATAGTTGGATAAATTAGATAAAATTTTATGGGACGTCAGAAATAGCATATATACGACTCAAATTATTATTTCCATTTCTGTAAAAATATATCACCTTATCATTTCTTCTACCTAACCAGAGCTTTAATATCGTCTTTCTAGCTTCCATATATCATCTCACGTTTTCCTGTTACATTCTTGTATTTTCATTAAGACTACTCGATTTTTAATGAAGAAATTTTATAGTCGGTAATGCGTCTGTTGTATGCTATTTGGAAATCCTTTTTTGTAGACAGCCATGCACTTCACTTTCCTATTAAACATCATTACATCTATTAATCATTAAAACGTTTTAAATGTACTTCATTTGTTTGCTTTATCTATTTTTATTATTATTTTATCCTACAATTTTTATCCTTTTCACTTTTTCTGCTATTATTCATTTTACTCTAGACCATTCGTTCTCAAAGTAGGCGATAACGCCCCCTTGTGGGCGCTGAAGGCCTTCAGGGGAGGCGGTAGAAGGGCAACAGAAAATTGGGGGAATTTAGGCGTCTAGGAAGACGATGGCTGATTAAAAAAAAGGCAAAAATTTTGTTTTCCTGATATTTTAAACTAAAATTAAATACCTGCTACACTAGTACAAAAAATTAAATTGACACCTATATTTAAAAAAAAAATGATTGTATCCTAACTACTTTAACTTTGCATTTAAGAGGGTTAGAGAGACGAATAAAAAAAATTAAAGCTTGAATACTCTACTTTTTGACAGCATAATTCGGATTTCAAAAAACATCAAATTAAAAATAAAAATTGGAAGTTTTTTCGCGTTTGATTAAACGCATGGAGGAAGCGAAATTTTCAGTAAACTGCATTAAAATCGTTTAAAATCTTAAGACTTCAGCTTAAATCTCTTTCTTTTATGTCTCTACGATTTTTCTGAACCGTGATATTCCACTTTAAAGAGAAAAGGCCACTCTTGTCTTTAATGCTGTATAACTCACGATCTAAGCAACGTATTGATACAAATAAATATGGAAAAGTTGTTCCAAATATGATTAAATATGCGTTTTAATTGCTCTCATTTAAAATGTAAGTTTCAATTCAGAAACAGGATATGCCATGTTTAAAAATAATAATTTATTGCAATTGCTCCTTTTAAGAGCGCAACTTAAAAACAGCAATTGCAATTATTATTTTTAACAGGTAGTAAGTTTAAATATTTTGGGGGCACTAGAAAATCTTTCATTCTCAGTGTGGGCGGTAGGCGAAAATGCTTGAGAATTAATGCTTTAGACCGAATCAACTTTAAAATTCTCTTGTAAGAAAAATCTTTAAAGTGTTTATTCCTTATGATTTCTGTAAACTTCGTGATTTGTGCCACTGTACATTCTACTATTTCTATTTTCTGGAATCATTACATTCTGGAATCTCAATTTTTTTTTAACTCTAATATATTAGTCGGTTATTCTTTTCTGTACAAAACTTAATTCCAGATTTTAGTACGTATAAGAGAGGAGTGAATTTCGTTGATGTAAAGATTGGTGAACCATATCTATTAAGGTAATGAAACTTAGTTAATTTAGTAATAGGAAGTAAATTCTTTGAAGAAAAACTGGAATAATAAAAGAACAAAATACTAGATAATTGATGGTATAATCAATATAATGAACACAACTAAAAATTTAGGGAAAGTAAAATCAAACAATTCAGGCTGATGATTTTTAGAATAAACTAATTTTTAAAAAACGTAAAATTAACTTTTTAATGGTTGGAATTATATAACTAAAAATATTTTAGGTATAAATTGAAGGTACAACTGCACAGCAGATTTGAAAATATTTTCTGGAAGCACAATTTCATATAATTTTTATAAAGCGAGTAGTTTTTTTTAATTAAAAGAAAAAGAAGTAAAAATGTTATTTTAGTTTATGTTGTCAGAAAATTGAATATGTTTACGCATTAACTTTTTTAACTCGGGTATAATTTCATGAAAATTACAAAATATTGCGATTGTATATACATTTTCTAATGTAGTTTTTAGATTTTATCATTCCTTAATTACCCCAACACCTTAAGTTAAATCGTGTTTAATTATAGACTTAACAGATTTAAAATAAGAATTAATAATGTACTTTTTTCTTTTACCATCAATTATTCGATCGTCCATGCGCAAAAAAATATTTAAAAAAATAATTTTATTTTTGCTTTACAAAACAAAGAATTGTTAACACTGATTTTCAACGAATAGATAAGTTACACTTTTTTATTAAGCACGTTCTGTTCAATAAGATGATTTAATTAAGTTGTGTAGCGAAGTCAAAAAAAGGGACAGTAGTATGATTAGTAGAGGCGGTCATTCAGTGTGAGTAAATGACAGATATAGTGATAAAATAGCATCGGAGGGTATTGAAAAGTTGATCTGTCAGGGGTTATAAAACGAACGAAGCAGTGTAGTACTTTAAATAATGATCATGATGACATGTTACGAATCAATCAGTGAAATAAAACGCTGTTTATAACAAAGGGCCTGAATTACAACCGACTGGCCCTGAGGTTGAAATAGTAGTCTAGAGAGGGGGGTATCTGACATACCATCATGTAATGAAATACAGCTTAACACATCCTCTACCGACCCCCTGCCTATTCAAACCCATTGCTCACACCCCCACCTAAACTTCTTTTACTTCTCTACCCCTCTCTATTACTATATACAAAAACATATAAACGAACAAACTAACGCACGCGCACAACATGTTGTTAGTCGGTGGTGTCTGATAATAGGGTAGTAGGGGTGGCAACAGACCGTCGTCGGATTACCCCTAAAAGAGATGAAATATATATATATATATATATATATATATAATAATTATACTCAGTAAAATATCAGCAGGACAAAATGGCCGGCTTCACCTTTTCTATCTTTATTTTATTCTTTCGTCTCACGTATTACTGATTTTATCTTTTACAAAAAATCCTATATATATATGAATTTAAAAACTATCATGTCACCTATCATGATAATTTAACTTTTTCGATTCTATTTCTCTGCTTCCAGGAAAAAATAATGTAAATTAAATCAAGAGTAATATTACATAATTTGAGTGACATAAAAATGAAATTAAGAAAAAAGTAAAACTTACTTAAAAAATAAAAATCTTAAAATACTTACCTTAAAGAAAAGAAAAAAATTCTCTGAAGTAGATAATGCACTATTAATATTTAGTCGTAAAATGAATTGTATTATTATCATTCTATTTGTTACCAAAACGTCAAGGAATACTACATCCAAAGGTTTAGCTTAGAACAATTAGCTCTAAGGTGAACAAGTGATTTTACCCTGTATACTAAACTTTTTTTTTCTTTTTTTTTTTTTGTTTAACCTCCGGGACCACCGTTAGGTGCAGTGTAGTAAACTAAGCTATGCTAAAATTTTGTCTGTTTAATTAAAATAATAAAAATATATATATATATATATATATATAAACATCTTAAAAGGGCCATTCTTATATTAAATGCACTAAAAAGTAAAAAATATGTAAAAAAAAACTTTCAAAACATCATATGACTGTTTATAATTGTATACTTTCCAAAAAAAAAGTGCACCTGAAAATTACAAATAGTAACTGCTAGAATTTCTGCAGAATTTCAAAATGGAGCCAGATAAAATATAAAAATAATTACTTATTTCGGTAATAAGTAATTTAATATTATTAAATCTTTATTTAAGTTAAGTTACAACAATTTTATTAAAAACTGGTGTTAATTATTAATTCCTTGTGCGAAGTACAAGAAAGTATTGTAATCGCGAAAAATTTCGGTTTTCAGGTTTCAACGGAAATATCCATTTTGACTATCCCTGAATCCATTTTGACTAATTTCTATGTGACGTCTGTACGTACGTATGTATCTCGCATAAATAAAAAAGATTAGCCGTAGAATGTTGATATTTTGGATTTAGGGCTGTTGTAATATCTAGTAGTGCGCATCCCATTTTGATTGCAATCGACTTGACCAAAAGTGTCCAAAAAAGCCAATAATCCAAAAACAAATTTGGAGTTTTTCTTAACTGCATTAATAAGCCCTCATTAAGAGCGTTTCAACGATACATAATATGTGGTACCTATTTTAATTGTTTCCAGAGTTGTAACCAAATAAAATTTTAATTAATGAAATATTTGGATCTTACAAAGGGAAGAAACATCGGTGTGAATCAGACTTTGTTTCCTTTCTTTTTGATTTTTTTTAAAATTGATATATATTTAATTTATTAATAATGATTAATCTTTGATTGTAAAAAAAAACATAACAATAAATAATATTTCATTAACAATAAAAAAAAAATGATAAAACATCATAAATTATTAGTGAAATATAAATTATACTTTTATTTAAAAGTACTTTTCATTAAAAAAAATATGTAATTAAATAGGCGTACAGGGAAGTCACATGGTGTCCACACCAGAATTTAAAAAAATCTTTCCTTGACGAATTTTCTATAGTTAATTTTATTTTTTATAACTCTTCATAGCTTAGGCCTGGTTATCACTAATTATGTAGTTTCTATTTTTTTTCTTCGGCAAGAAAATAAATAATAAATCATAACGTTAAAAATAATTTTCGATTTTATCCTTTTAGAAGAGTAAATTTCGAAGGAACTAAATAAAATATATTAGTAAAATTATTAATTTTGAATTAAATAATATTTAAACTATCTACTAATTACCTCTGCTTAACTAGATATTTTTGTGGGGATAAATGATTAAAGAGGTTTTGTTTTTTCCTAAAGCTTAACGTTTTTCATTTTTTTGTTGTTGAGCTATTACATACGTATGTTAAGTAAGCGTATGAATGTGTTTTCTGAGTGTGTGTGTGTGTGTGTGTGTGTGTGTGTGTGTGTGTGTGTGTAAGTATATTTTTTGTGTATAATGGGACATTTTACCTGGTGGATTAAGCTTTAGACAGAGATTTATACAGAGATCATTCGGTATAACAGGACGTTAGCTGCTGTTACTGTGTTATGCTGTTTTATATATTCGTATATACTAGACGAATATAGATATACGGGCATATGGCGGTTAATCTTGCAGCTGATATATATTATATACGGATTTAACCCGGACCTGGCCGGCTTAAGTTGGATCGGCTTATCCTAACCTGTGCGCCATTTTACTATTACCGTACATTCATATACAATTAAAGTAGACATCATAAAGATTAGGCTTTAAATATGAAAAAGATTAAGTTAAAAGATTTTAAATCCTTGTATGCTAATGTAACGGTGTAAATATTTTGTATAATAATAAAATAACAATTTCTAGACACTTATTAACTAAATTATTATTTAATAATACATTTATTGTAATAATTTTACATTATATAAATAAATTACGTAATTCTTCCTTCTTTAGTTGTAATTAAAATGGTCTTTATACCATTAAAATACCAATTATATAAAATTATTAACTTCGTATATTCATTACATTTTCTTAGAGCATTAATATAAAAGTGAAAACATTTTTGAATTAAAAAATATCTATACTTACAAATGTTATTTATATTTGGGTTGTAAAGGATTTTTAAAAACAATTTTTTTATTATAAAAAGAAAAAAGTATCTCTGTCATCACGTAAAACCATTACATTGAATAAGTACACAGTAATCTACATTAAAAAAATTGACTAGATACACACTAGTGCAGCAGACAGAAATTAAAAAAAATCTTTGATGTATATAATTACTCGTTGATATATCCTTACACAAATATCGAGAATTTTCTTATTATAATAATTTGTTTTTTTTATTTCCTTTTACGAAGTAAAGAAAGTATCGTGATCGCAAAAAATTTCGGTTTTTAGATTTGAACGGAAATATCCATTTTGACCATCCCTGAATCCATTTTGACTAGTTTCGGCGTGACATCTGTACGTACGTGTGTATCTCGCATAACTCAAAAACGATTAGCCGTAGAATGTTGAAATTTTGGATTTAGGACTGTTGTAACATCTAGTTGTGCCCCTCCCCTTTTGGTTGCCATCGACTAAACCAAAGTGTCCAAAAAAAGCCCAAAATACCAAAAAATCTGGATTTTGGACTTCTTCTTAACTACAGTAATAAGCTCTCATTAAGAGCTTTTCAACAATGTATCATAAGTAGTACTTATTTTCATTGGTTCCGGAGTTATAGCCAAATAAAATTTTAATTAATGAATTATTTAGATCTCACATGGGAAAGGCTCATCGGCTCGAATCGGAATTCATCTCCTTTTTTAACCTTTTTTTTTAATTTAAATATATTGATTTATTAATAATTATTAATCTCTTATGGTAAAAAAAGTTTTACGATAAATAATTCAATATTAACAATAAAAAAAATTATTTAAAACTACCAGAAGTTTTTAAAGAAATAAAATTTTACGTACTTTCATTTTAAAAAAATGTGTATATGTAATTTAGTAGGCGTACAAGGAAGTTATGTGATGCCCACATCAGATTTTTTCATTTAAAAACGGTAAAACCACGTTACATTATGTTAATTAACAAAAAAAAAAAAAAAATGTATTAAAGTGAAACAACCAAACATTTTTTATCTTTTTTTCTATCTGTGTGCGTGTGCAGATAGATTTACAAGTTTAACCAAAGTTTTTATAATCTTTACATGTCACTAAAATCTTTATTAATTGGACATACTCAGGTGGAATACACGAGCAGAAAAAATCATTTTAAATTTTGTTGAATGTAATTAGGAAAATATTTGTTAACGATATGTTAGCAGTAATTTTAATATATTTACTTTTTTTATATTTCACAATTTCTGAGTATGGTAGGAGCAAAATTCTTTAATTCTAGTTAACATTTTGTATAAAAAAAAAAGTATATATATATATATATATATATATATATACATATATATACACACACACTTGCGTGAAGCCTAAAATATGATTTATTGATGCATAATATTACATTGGGGAAAGTAGCTGGCCAGCTACCCCTAATGTTTGACCGATTATACATTCTAATACTGCTTAAGCATTGTTTAGTAGAAGTTTATAAAAATGGTTAAACTAACTGTTAGGTAAATGATCACACATTTACATAGATCGAAAAGTTTTAATATACATCCTGACATCTTACCCTGTTGAATACATGCAGCGCAATAACTTGAAGAACCTGACTTTAACAGACGACTTCACTATTATATGCGATTCAAATTTCATTTGTGAGGACAATGATTTTTTATTTACATGAAGGGTGGTATCATATTTTTGGATCCGTTAACAGCCAAAACAGTAGAATATGGAGTTAATGAGAATCCTCGGGTTTACTATGAAAAGCCATTGGATTCTCAAAAGGTTGTCGTTTGATGCACGATTTTGCAATGAAGAAACCCATTTTTTCATAGAAAATTAATTGCAGAACGTTATTAATTTTGTAACCTTCTTGAAACTGAAGAGTCAGTTTCCTCATATACGTCTCTATTCAGAATGGGGAGAGACAGAAATTCTTTGAATAAATAAAAAAATATTAGTATTATGTTTTATATAAAATACGATTAATTATTCTTCAATTAAATAATTAAATTTTTACGACTTAAAAAAAGGTTATTACAGCTTGCCATCGGGTATAGGAAGTAGTTTTTATGGTTAATTTTTCCCACTATGCAGTACCAAATAAATTGACTATTTTTCGTAGCGTTTAGATTTCGAGAAACAGGAAACGTACCTGAACCCACCGGGTTGGTCTAGTGGTGAACGCGTCTTCTCAAATCAGCTGATTTGGAAGTCGAGAGTTTCAGCGTTCAAGTCCTAGTAAAGCCAGTTATTTTTACACGTATTTGAATACTAGATCGTGGAAACCGGTGTTTTTTGGTGGTTGGGTTTCAATTAACCACACATCTCAGGAATGGTTGAACTGAGAATGTACAAGACTACACTTCATTTACACTCATACATATCATCCTCACTGAAGTATTATCTAAACGGTAGTTACCGGAGGCTAAACAGGAAAAAGAAAGAAATAAAGGAAACGTACCTGATCGTAAACATAGAGCTCGTCCGTCAGCGTTATATGATTATAATATGATATCTACCATTCGTTTTTAGGTTTTGAAATGAGCAACAACATATTGAATTGTAAAATCATCAAATCGAAAGAAGTACATTACATTAAATTTTGTACTGTAAAGATTTCTAAACCCTACAGGGATTCCAATACTGAGTCTTCCGAATAAAAAGTTGATAGACTGAATCTTAAGTTACATTTATATTTAAAGAAAGCGGTTATATACTACTTAAACAAAACCATGTATGATCTACAGTATTTTCAAAAACTGGTCCTGTAGCCAATTCACATATTATTCAAAGATTTAATACTAAACAATTAATTAATAGGTAATTTGTTATTAAACATTTTAATATATAATACAGTATATATTAAATACCTTTTAATAAACAGATCTTCTGAATCGTAAGCTATATTTTAATTATTATTAACAAAAGGTTATACGTAACCACGGCAGATTCAATAGGAAAAATAAGATATGAAGTGAAATCCTATTGTTTTCTTCATTTGTTCATATACAGGAATCTATATTAATATTCGAGTCCACCTAAGTGTCCTATTGGTAACATCTTCACTCTGTGTACCAGAACGTAATTACTCCTACAGAAAGCTAATTTTGGTGGTATCTCAGATGATTTACATGGGATAAACCAGTAACAAAGCTTGGGACATGCGGCTAAAGTGTAAATCGATGTATACCGAACTTTAACATGAAACTACATTGCATTGCATGTATATTTTACCGTGAAGATGGTTATCTGGCAAATGTTGATATTCTCCGGCGAATATCGACGTATACTTAAAATCATATAATTAAAAAACGTCTTATGTCTCTATTCAGTGTGAGGAAAGACATACATTTTTTGAATAAATAAATAAATATTATGTTCTACATAAAATATGATCTATTATTCTTTAATTAAATAATTAATTTTTTCGACTTAAGAAAGATTAAAAATTTAAAATTCAGCTTGTTTTTCTCTTTGACCTTTATGTTATATAGAACAATAGTAATAATAGCCAATAAGTAGGCACGCATGTGATTTCCGTTCGTAATCATTTTTTTTTTTTGTATGACAGTAGGTCAAAGATATTTACTGACCTCAATTTTTATTATAAATTAATAGCAGATTAATTATAATAATAAACGTAATAAATTTTATATATAAAGCACAATAGATATTGCATTTAATTATTTTACTATCCAGATTAATAAAAAATAATATAATTAATACAGTATTTCATCACAATAATTATAGAGCTTTATTAAAAAATTTTCCCAGAATTTAATACTTTTTCGTAATGTCGAAAATTTTTTAAACTTAATTATGTAATATAAAATACACACAATTTTATATATATAATATATACATATATACACAAGTAAATAAAATACAGGTCTACTATTTTATTACCAGACTGTGTTAAACTAAAAATAGGGGGAGGAAATATATAATACAAGGGGTGATTTTTTTTCATGTAATGTGGTGGCACAAAGGATGATGTGGTATGTTAATTAGATGGATCAAGTTATTTGCTAGCAGACATTAGATATTATCCTAGTTATTATACATAATATATACGCACACAACCGTGGAAAGAGATTGCAATTGTTAAGAGGGAGCATACAGTTCACGTACGCATAACACACACAAACACACAACACCAACAAAACAAACACTACTCAGCTTCCATCATTTGTATAATATGTTCTTAATTCAGTATTAAATCATAAATATTATATTGTTGCATTATGCTGTTACGATTTGCAGTTAATAAGAAAGGTTTAATAAACTGATTAGGTTTAATTTATGACTGAACATTATGACCTTTGTTTTTTATACCAGAATCAAGATTCCAATGGCTAAATCAGCAATTTAAAACTTTTATGTTTTACTCTGTTATTCATCATGATTGTATTGTTTATAAGCTTTTCGTTTATTAACTTCTAAACTAATTTATTACATTAAAAATAATTTGTATATTTTTTCCTTTTTACTTCCTTGTACGAAGTAAAGGAAGTATTGTGGTCGCGAAAAATTTCGGTTTTCAGGTTTCAACGGAAATATCCATTTTGACCATCCCTGAATCCATTTTGACTATGTTTGGCGTGATGTCTGTACGTAAGTGTGTATTTCGCATAACTCCAAAACAATTATCCGTAAAATGTTGAAATTTTGGATGTAGGATTGTTGTACATCTAGTTGTGCCTCTCCCCTTTTGATTGCAATCGACTGAACCAAAAGTGTCCAAAAAAACCCACAATCCAAAAAAAATTGGATTTTGGACTCTTTCTTAACTGCAATAACACATCATTTAGGGCTTTTCAACGATATATCATGTGGTACTTCATTGCTTTCAGAGTTATAGCCAAATAATATTTTAATTAATGAAATATTTGGATCTTACAAGGGGAAGGAACATCGGTTCGAATCAGACTTCATTTCTTTTTTTAACTATTTTTTAAATATATACATATATATATATATATTATATATAATGTATATTCTAAAAAAATATTTTACGATAAATAATTATTCAATAATAACAATACAAAATATATATATGAAAAAATATTAGAAGTTATTAATGGAGTAAAATTTTATGTACTTTTCATTTTAAAAAATGTGTATTTTAAATTGGCGTCATATGGTTTCCACATCAGATTTTTTAATTAAATAATACATATTTTGTATCACTTAGTGATCAAAATTAACCAAATGCGACATTTTTGCGTTGCATTCCTGTATGTTTATACTTACACTGTATCATAGTGTAATCACTAGTGATCACTAAAGTGTATCACTAAACAGAAAAATAGTGAAGTATGAAGAATGACTTAATATTAATATTGTTATTTTTAAGCTACTCTCATATTACAGTTATATTTTATAATAATGATTTTATTCACATCTGTCATTCATCAAAAATGAAATAATAATTATTATTATTACTTACTTTTTCCATTTATTTATTTCCTGTTATATATATAATTTTTTCCACACTTTCTAATAATAATTTGATGATGAATTAAAATTTTCTAAACGATTTTTGAGTATAATCTTGTTTTCCATTTTATTTCAATGCTCGAACACGAAGTTCTCTCGAGACTTTCATAACCTATTCTACTTGTGAGATAATGGAAAAAGTACATAAAGATACGTCCTAAAGTGCTTCGTTTACGAGTTACGGCTGGTGAAAGATTTCAGAATTTAGTTCTAAACAAAATAGTGTAAGACAAATTTTGCTTTTACAAAATTTTCACATCATTAAAAAAACATTTGGTTTCTATGTTTAGTACTGAGTACTTTTCTTAGCTTCATTTTTTTATCACTTGATGCCTTTCGGAACCATTCCATTGTCAAAACTTGTAGACTACTTATTGTACTCTATTGTCTAAACTTAGTACAATAAGTTTTAGTACAAGTGATAAAAAAAATGAAGCTAAGAAAGGTAGGCAGTACCAAACATAGAAACTATAGTGATCTTATTAAAAAAGATAATTATTATCTTAACAACAAAAAATTTGGTTTTTGTTTACATTAAATAAGTACTTTTCTGACAGATGTAGTAATGTACTGTTTCTAAATAAAATTATAATTTTTCTAACTTTTCTTTGTTTTGCTCAACTTATCTTAAACTCAACTTATCTCAGAACTTGCTCAACTTATCTTCAGAATTAAATTCTCTACAGGTTTTATTTTACAGTTTTATGTGTCTATTACCCATTGAACAAAGTTATTGTACGTCAAACATAAAAAACAATATTTTTTTACACAAATTTATGGTATTCATCCCAGATTTAAAAAAAAAACTGGTGCTGATACGGTTCTGGGACCTATTTTATTCAATTTTTTGGTCAAAAATCGTAAGAAATTACTAATTGTGTCCCTTAATTAACGTCCTAAAAGTTTTAGTACGATCTCATTTCATCGGGGTAGCTAAAATCCGAGCGAAATTTCTCACTAGCTGTAACTCGCAAACCAATCATTTTAGGATATGTTTATATAAACCTTTTCCATTATTTTCTTTAGTAGAATAGGTTATGAAGTTCATAACATCCTTATACTTTCTCTCACTCTATCTCTCTCTCTCTCTCTCTCTCTCTCATATATATATATATACACACACGAGGGTTATTTTTTTCAAGGTCCGATCGGTTGCGAAATCAAAACCCGTGCAAAAATCGAAAGAACCTTTGCGCATATGTGTTGCGCAGCGTCTCGTCTCTAGTATCGTCTTCAATCACGCCGCGTCACTTCGTTTAGTTCTGAGCACGCAGCTAGCACGTAAACATGTCTACAACAATAGCATCTCCCGCCAGGTGTGAAGTGCGTGCGGTAATTCGATTTCTTCAGACTGAGAGGTGTAGTGCAGCTGAAATTCATCGACGAATAAGTAATGTGTACGGTGAAACTTCAATGAGTGACAGCAAAGTGCAGGAACTTTAAAACAGGACGTACAGATGTTCATGGTGCAGGCGTCAGGGACGGAAGCAAGTGCCAACCAATGATCTCGTTGAGCGAGTGGATGAGGCAAATCGTCGGTTCACAATTTCTGTATTGAGTGATTCGTTTCCTGAAATTTCAAGGTCAGCTCTCTACACCATTGTGAGTGAGAGACTTCAGTACCGCAAACTGTGTGCGAGATGGGTTCCCAAGATGCTGTCCGACCATCACAAAACAATGAGAATGGACGCCTCCCTAACGTTTCTCCAGCGCTACCACAATGAAAGAGAAGATTTTTTGAACAAAATTGTCACAGAGGACGAGACATGGATCCATTTCGAAACTGAAGAAACAAAAGAACAATCCTAACAGTGGATGCATTCTCATTCTCCCAGTAAACCAAAAATGTTCAAGCGAACCTTCTCGAACAGAAAGTGTATGGCTACTGCGTTCTGGGACCGGAATGGAGTTCTCTTGGTAGAATGAGCGGAGAGGAATGTTGTCATCAGGCATTGTCTTTCTCCATGACAATGCTCGGCCGCACACTGCAGCTGTAACAAAGAAGCTCCTGCAGCGTTTTCGTTGGGAAGTGTTTGATATCCCACCATACAGCCAGGTCTTGGCTCCATCCGATTTTCACCTCTTTGCTCACATGAAACGCTGGCTAGGAGGACAACATTTTGGCACAGACATCGAGCTGCAGACCAGCGTAGATACATGGCTGAAAACACAGGCGGCTCCGTTCTATCACTAGGGTATTGGAAAGTTGGTACCACGCTACGACTAATGTCTAAATCGGAGTGGCGACTATGTAGAGAAATAGCGTAACTATGTAAGTACTTTTTACTAACAAAAGATTTTTTATTTTGACTATAGTTTTAATTTCATGACCGATCGGATCTTGAAAAAAATAACCCTCGCGCATATATATATAGTCATAGGCCTGTGTTTATACACAGGCCAACAAATATTATTATTTGTGGCTCCAAAATCTCCAAAACTACTGCATCAGTTTCATTGAAATTTAGATATGCTGTACTATATGTACAAGATTACACTTAATTTACATTCATATACTCCACTATACTCATCCATCCTCTAAATAATACCTTACGGTGGTTCCGGAGGCTAAACAGAAAAATAAGGATGCAGCAATAGTGTATCTGAAGTTAAGGTATATGAAAATTTGATGAAGGCTGGTTGAATCATTCTTGAGTTATGCTCAATTTAATGTTGAAAAAAAAATTGAGGTATTGTTAATTGTGTAGTAGTGTATTTTTCATTCACGCTTATGCAGTGAGTCACAGCGGTGAATGCGTTGAAACCTTTTTTTTAATTTTAATTTTTCGTTTTTACTGTAGCGCTTTTTTGAGTTGTAATTATTTTTTGTGGTGACTGTATTTATAGTTTTTTGTATTGTGAATGTGAAAAATTTTGGATTTCTGCATTCAACGGAAATATCCATTTTGACTATTCCTGAATTTTTTTTGACTGGTTTCGACCTGGTATCTGTACGTACGTCGCATAACTCAAAAACAATTAGCCGCAAGATGTTGAAATTTTGGATTTAGGACTGTTATAATTACTAGTTGTGTACCTTCCCTTTTGATTGCAATCGGCTGGAAGCCCAAAATCTAAAAAGTTTGGATTTTGGACTTTTTCTTAACTGCGATACTAAGCATTGAGAGATTTTCAACGATATATCATAACTGGTACTTATTTTCATTAGTTTCAGAGTTATAGCCAAATAGAATTTTAATTAAGGAAATATTTGGTCTTACAAGGGGAAAGCACATCGGTTCAAAAAGAAAAAAAATTAGCTTTTTTTTAATTTTAATTTATTGATCTATTAACCCCTGATTGTAAAAAAATTACAATAAATAAAAATAACAACAATAAAAAAAAATTGAAAAGATATCAGAGGTTATTAATGAAATAAAATTTATTGTACTTTTTATTTAAAAACAATGTATATATGTAATTTAATAGGCGTACAAGGAAGTCATATGGTGTCCATAGCAGATTTTTTTGTAAAATTTTACGTTAGTATAAGTTGATACTTTTTTAAAAGCAAAAAATAAAATAACGAAAAGTTGGTCTTCTACAACTGCACCAGAATTTTTTACATGTAGTAGGACATTCGAGATTTTTGAGATCAGTAAACATTTAATGTAACTTCATAAGTTGGAAAGGCTTTTTTTGTTTTTACGAATATCAGTTTTTTTTAAAATTTATTTATAAATTCATGAGAAATGATGTTTTTCCCAAAATTTATTACAATTTATATGTATTCGATGTTTACGAAAAATCCTTGTTCATTTTAAAATAAATTGTTTTATAATGTTCCGTACTGTTAATAGTCGATTAATATTTTTGTTTATTACTGTTATTATTTGTTCTTTTTTTATACTCAGTTTTTGTAGTGTTTATTGATGATAATTTTTTTACAATCGAAATGGCTGTTTAGGTTTAGAATTTAAATAAAGTTTTTAAACAGTTTTTTAGTGCAATCGTATTTTCTACTTTTTTTTCAATAACCGTTTAGGATAGATCTTTATTTATAGCTGACTTTCTTGTTAATCGTTGCTTAATAATAACAACCAGATAACGTCTTATCACTTCCATTATACAAGGCTAAAAACACATTATAACCTTGCAATACCATTCATAAACCATCTTTATGGTAGAAAGACGTCCGTCTCTGTACAGAATACTGCAGCTTAGAATAATAGAAAAGACGCAAAAAATCTTTTAAGTTTAGTTTCTAACTTAAATTTCTCAAATCCTATACGTGGAAAAAATTAGACAACAAAAATCAAATTCCTTTAATGTAGAAAATTTTCCTTATATCACGAAGTCTAGGTCTAGGAAAAAATGCATACTAGTTTTATAGGATTGAATGCGTAATCCAAAAACAAATTTTTTGATATCTTTCATATTAAAATAAAATTCCTAAACATATGTTTCAGCAGTTTGAAAATAATATCTTTTCAAGAGCAAAAATTTCTAATTTATTATTTAAACTAAAACTTTTGTATTCACCCAAATAGAGAATTATTAAGGTCTTTACTAGTTTCATCAGTGAAAACTGTTAAATTTTACGGCTGAGTTTTCTAACGGTCCTTTAAACTCTTGGACGCTATATAAAGATTAACAAGAGGTTTAAAAGTACCAGTAAAGTAAGTTTTGACAACGGAGTTATCCCGAATCGCGTCAACAACTGGATAAAAGATAAAAGCTAAGAAAGGTAAGCAGTACTCGACATAAAAATAATTTTTTTCCATCTTGGCCATAAATATGTCCTCCCATTATCCTCAAATCTTGAATGCTCAATACACCTTTTAACTTATTGTGAGATCAGAAATTTAATAATACTTTATAGCTGTTTTTTTTTTACACTGTGCACTGCAGGATCCAGGGACGTTATGAAAACTACTTAGAAGCTCTCGGCCGCTAAGAACACCTGTTGTTTTATTGGGGTTGTTCAAACAGCATCTGTCATAAATTATACAATTATTTAAATATTCCGACCATGGATCAGAATTTTTCCTTTTTAAGTTTGATTATATTCCTATTCCTCTTTGTAGTATTATTAATTTTAATGAACCATATGGGACAATCAGTTTTATAATATCCAGGAACAAGGTAGACGCTTTCTACTTTCATTTACCTAGAGAACAATACCCGCCTATTGGTCGCCTAACTAATAAACGTCTTGTTTAATTTTTCTTAAACATTCTGGTTCTGTTGTGTCTTGAATTTTCCAGAACATTCAGGTGTTCAGTACAAAAGCCCTAATCTAGTTTGGTAAAGCAAATATTTGAAAATTATTAAGAATTTATTTATTCATTTAGATGTCTTAATTATATTATTTTCATCTGGATGAGTGTTCTTGTGTTTGTGTACATCTGCAGATATTCTTCGAAAATCAGCTGATTTCGAACTCGAGTGTTCTAAGGTTCAAATCCTAGTAAAGGCCATTATTTTATACGGATTTGAATACTAGATCGTGGATACCGGTGTTGTTCGACGGTTGGGTTTCAATTAGCCACACATCTCAGGAACGGTCAACCTAATATTGTACAAGACTACACTTCATTTTCATTCATACATATCTTCATTCATCCTCTGAAGTAATACCTTACGGTGGTTCCGGAGGCTAAACAGAAAAGAAAAAAACAAAGAAAGAAATCTGTAGATATGAGATAAATCTGTAACTTCTTACAGGAGAATCACAGGAGTCGTGAGCAGAGGAGTCGAGCAGTTCCCCAACAATCAATTAAAATGTTATATGAAGAAAATCGTAGTAGAACAAAGATTGTTAAAGAGGAGCTATCTGATTTATTTCCTCAAGAAGTGAATTCGTAAATGAAAATTCATTGAAGTTTAGGTTTGAGTTTGATAAACCCGTACTCTTTAACTTGCTAACAACTAGATCTGCAATTAGAAGATAAAGATGTTAATAGATGAAAACAAGGTTTGGTTCGGTTTGAAAATCAACGAGTAGAAGTTTGAACGTTTAGATGCTAGCGAGTAGGTATCATTAAGAAGGAAGTGAGGAATCTTTATAATGGATGCCAATTAATTCAGACTTAAGCTCGCCAATAAGGATGATGTCATTTTTAATCGAGTGAAATGATAGATTTGCAAGACGATGGTGGTGAGTTGTGTAACCTACAGAGAAAAAATTTTGGTGTTAATGAAAGAAAAAAGATTCATGTAGATGAATTAAAGAAAAAATTAAAGATAGTATTAGGAATGAAGAGGTCAGAAGAATAAAATCGATGGAAATATTAGAAAGCATTGAAAGAAAGTAATTTCAATGATACGGACATTCAAAGAGAATAAATTCTAACCGGTTTAATGAGAAGAGCGTATGAGAGTGTACATGTAGATGGAGTGACGGTAAAAAATAAGATCAGAACTTCTTGGCAAGGCTTAGTTCTGGCAGTGATGGAAAAAAGAGAAATCGTGGATGGAACTTCGAGAAACCGTATAAGATCCTCGTATAATGTATAAATGTATAAGGTATTATTTATAAATTTTTTATTATATATTCATAATATATTCTACATCCGAAGTCCAGATACAAGGAGATTCACCTTAGTATTAAAAATATAATAGATTAAAGGACTGATTCTATCTCTCTCTCCATTTTATATATATACATATAGTGTTTATAAAAAACATTTCAAGAAATCAGGGGACGGTTACCCACGTCGACGTAAAGAAAAAAACTTTATAAAATGATATGTCCGGAAACGCTAAGTTTACCGGATATCCGTCATGTTGTATTTTTAACATAAAAATGTATTTAATTAGGAATGGCTAATATATCGATCTGAAATTTCATACACTGCTAAGGTATCTAGACATTTACTTGTATACAAATAATGAACCTGATTTCTCAAATTATCATTTACTGAGTTTTACTAACCGCGTATCTCGCTGATGTCTGAAAATATAAATGACGAGTATCATGCTGCTTAAATAAGTTCTTAAAAAAATAGGGTTTAATTTGGGTTTGCATTATGTTTTCTAGGTAATAACTTAAACTCAGTTCCCTTTTTTCATTAAGCAAAATATGGTCACTTCTATTTAAATTTTTTATTAATTTGTTAATAATCCACATAAATCATACTTCTTTCTTTTAAATGAATAAATCATTATAGTTTCCTACAAATAATTACTAAACTAAAAATATTTTTTCGTAAGAAATTTTATTTAACGGTATTTGTCTATTTATTTATGTGTACCAGGTTACAGACCAACAGCACAGTGACATGATGTCAACGTTACAGAGATGCCAAGATATCTGTGCGCAGTCTGGCGTGTAAGTGTAAATATACCGGTAAATGTGTAATCTTGAATTAGGCTGAACACTCCTGAGACGTGTGGTTAATTGAAACCCAACCACCAAAGAACACCGGTATCCACGGTCCTAGTATTCAGATTCATATAAAATTAACTGCCTTTACAAGGACTCGAACCTTAGAACTCTCGACTTTCAAAATAGGTCTTTTATTAAGTATGAAAATAATTATACTATTATCGTCACATAGAAAGAGATAAAATATATTATCGATAAATTTAATAATTATTTATGCTATAATGATTGAAACGTTTTACGTTTGAATAAAAGGGTTAGAGGATCACAGGAAAGAGTGGTTGAATTTCGTTATATTGAGGCATCCAAGGGCAAAACATTAATTAACTATAATTAAATGTATACGGAAAGTGCATTTCAATGATTAAATATCGAAAGATATCTAATACATAATTAGTTTTCTTAATGGAGTTAGTTTATTTACTGATGAATCTTTATCTAATATACAACAATATTATATTAAATTTACCATTTATACAGACCAGTTTTATTTGCTCAAAAATATCATTACACTGTTATAAAAGGTTATCGTACGAAAAAATTCTACTACTAATTTTTTTACTGTCTATTCATTTTTTTAATGCTAATTATATAAAAACAGGATAACCAACAACAAACCTTCGAATAATGATTAATTTATTACCATTAATTAAGCAGAAAGGCCATGGTTGACAAAAATATTTATTATTAGATTAGATAATGTCATTTATATTAATATTTTCGTTGAAAATAAAAAAAAAAAGTAGTAATTATAATTACATTATACTAACGATAGACTAATTTAAATATGAGGGAATATAATTTTTCACTTTTCATAAATTAAATTTTTTACTATAATATTTTGATTCATAAAATGAACACCATTTAAAACAGTTTTAATCATCATAAATTAATATATATTGTTTGTGGTGGGGAGTGAAGAGCGGCAGCGCTAACCTTCTCCTGTCGTGACGAGAACGGGGCCAGTCACAGTTTAATGCTACCGGCTGTTTAGTAATATCCTCTGACAATTATATTGTTCGTTTCTTATTTATCAACACACCCTCACCTATGATTCAGGGTTGTAACAAGATTCATGTACAGCAATTATAAATTATCTTACTCTTAGGTCTTTCGGTTCGCTGGTGGGTATTTTCTCTACTTGTCGGTTTCGTCAGTTTATAAACGAAGATAATATACACATGAAAATTCCTTGCTCTCATACGATTGGACTATTGCGCCGATCTTTATATTTATACTAAAATAAATTTGATAAACTCTTCACTAAGTACATGAAGAAGCAATGCAGCTCTCTTTAGTACTAACTATCCATAAAACTCCCAGTATTTTAATAAGCAGTCCATGAAACCAAAAAATGGCATTCCAAAGGCGATATAAAAAAATTAAACGCTTTAAAAATTATATTTTTATTTTCTATTGAAATTAGGGATAAATAAGATTTCCACCTTAAAGTTAAGAAAACTTTCAAATTTATTCAATACGACAACGGTTGCATGTGAAAAAAAGTTTCACATGTTTAGCATTTACGAGAAACCCCATCTTCTTACAATTCCAGAAAAACTTTGGTTATCCCTTAACGTAAGGGTTGGTCATATCAAAAATTGTTTCAGACAAACGTTTTAGGTAATGTTTAGAGTACAGTACTAACGACCACTTCAAAACCGATTTGATACTGTGTCTATTAAGAAAGATATGATTTTTTTTTTGTCTTCGAAACCCCATTTTTTCCACCCCCCTGGGCCAATGGTTGGTGGTATCAAAAACCTTCACTTAGATCAGTTTTAGGCCTTTATCCAAAGAACAGTATAAACCTTAAACTAACTCGATATTTTACTTAAGAAAGTTACAGCGGTATTTTGTTTTTTCGGAAAAAATCCTACCATTTCCACCCCCATGGTCCAATTTTGCCCATTAATGAACTTGACGGAAATTTTGGGTCGTTATATTTTATGTATCAATTTGAAAGTGATTGCCGTAAGGGGATGTGAAACTCAAAGATGTCGAAATTTTCCGGAAGTCGAATCATGGTAAAAGTAGCTTTCTTATAAAATCTTCCTAAAAATTTATATTATATTTTTATAATAATTTTCAAAGGCTGTCTAAGAAAATGTACGGGTATCAGAATTTGGAGTCGGATTCAATAAAATTTAATATCTTTCAAAATAAAAAATGAAAAACCTCTTATTCCATAATCCACTTTAAAAATCGTTTAATGTGTATACTTAGTTTCTTTTTCTCTTTAGCCTTTGGAACCATCGTAAAATATTACTTCAGAGGATGAACGAGATTGATTAGTGCGAATGTAAATGAAGTGTACTCTTGTACAGTCTCAGGTCGACCGTTCCTGAGATGTGTGGTTAATTGAAACCCAACAACCAAAAAACAACGGTAACCACGATCTAGTTTCAAATCCGTATGAAAGTAACTGCCTTTACTAGGATTTGAACCTTAGAACTCCCGACTTCAAATATACTTACTTATCATTTTAATATTTAAGAAAATCTGTACAAAGATTTATTGGAAATCGGGAGGAAAAGAATACATAAAAAAAGTGGCCACCATTGATTTTTAAGTATCAAAATTATCTTTAAAACAGAGATGTAAATAAATAATCTCAAGCATGTCAAAAAAAAAACTGTATAAAAAAAATTTAAAACCTCTGGGGCTATTGATATTGTTGAACATTCCCTACATCTGTGTAGAGCTTAAAAGTTTACTCGATATTGGCAATTAGAGAAAATTTCGGTAAATTGTATACTGCTTTCCGTCTAAGCCGAGTCTTAAAAAAAATTGGCATCTTCCCCTTGAAAAAGTTAGTGAGAAACTAAACCCGACAGAGTGGGAATTTATTTTAACTTAAATTTATTTTTTGAAACAAGATTGGCAACTATTTATTATTAGCAGTTTGAAAATTGCATGAAAATGCATAATATTTGCAAATCTTTATTGTTTCATCCAAAAATAAATACGAATGCTATATAAAAAAAAATTGAATGGCTTTCAATGTAATAAAACTTATTATTGGTCTGTTACTTTCCAATAATTTTGTGAAAAGATTGCTTTGCAATTGATAAAGTTGGAACACGTTTTGAGAAATTCAGCTTTAAAATTAAAAAAATTAATAACCATACCAATTAATTAAAAGAGTTAGTGACCGTGTCTTTTCAGTTCAACTGATTGAACTGGTTCAATGAAAAAAACCTTTTTCGATTAGAATAAGTACAAGTGCTGTGATATATGAAATAACAGTTGTGGAAATTATTGTATAACATGAAGTGATAAATGTATATAAACGTGCAAAAAAATTTATTTTAAATGATTATAATTTAATAAAATTGCTGCTGTGTATGTAATTCATTAGAGAAATTAATATTATTGTCATTATATTAGCAATAATTAAGGTAGAATTTTACGTCTGCTAAATTAGTGCTATTATTGGATATTTCATCTCACTACACGGATATAAAATTTTATTTTTAAGTTGCAAATAAAATAACCTTACCTAATCTATTATTATTTTCACCTGCCATTTCGATTTATGCACATAACGTATCAATTAAAAATAAAAATTTGAATTCAAATTACATGTAGATGAAGAATCGACAGTTTTTGTTAAAAATATTTTTTTAATTCAGGATCCATATTTATTAATTATACTGAGGAATAAAATTAAGAAGTAAAGTAATATGTAGTAAGTAAAATAACGGGTGATGGAAGAAGCAACAAAGAAATAGTGAATAGAATACACCAAGCAAAGAATTCCTTTAACAAAAAGAAAAAACCTTTTTACATCAAATAATATAAGCCTTGAGTTGAGAAAACAATTACTGAGAAGTATTACATTGTATAGGAGAATGATCATTGTTCTGTAAGATTTTTAAGGTAAATCTTTAAAAAATCGTTTGTACGACTACTATGCACTTTTAATACTTTTATAGTAAAAAATAAAAAAAGCTAACAACACAGCTGAACTTTCCAATCACGCTGTAAAGCCGCGTTCCGGGAAATTTCTACACAACTGTGGGTTGTTTCTGATGCTCGGCTTACCACGCATACACACAAGTTAATTTTAGATATATTTAGATATATAACAATTTTATTTAGATATATTTTTTCGTTTATTTAAATTCAATGATTCTAATTAGGCGCGCGCGCCTAGCGGATATAATTCGCGCGGGTGTGCCGGTACTAGCGGCGGCGGTCGGCACTAACTAAACTAATGTTATTTCACAAATTAAATAGAATAAATTTCCGTTTATACGGTCGGCAAATTGGTTTAGCCGCGAGGCTTAACGCATAGGTACCGAGTCAACCAGGCGATCGAGTTTGAGACCCAACAAGATAGAGTTACTTTAAATATTAATTTATTTAATTCTACCGCTCACCTGTGACGTCACCGAAGTATTTTAGAGAATTTTTTTTGGGGGGGTGCGATATTGCAAAACTGTTTTGCAGATATTTAATTGTTAACAAATGTGCCTAAGAAAAGTATGACCTTAATTAGGCGAAATTTGAGATACTAAGGGTGACCTTTCTCTATAGTCTCACCTCCTTGACCTTTTAAGTTGATAAGTTAAGCCATTAAAATTTTGATTGATGTAAATCAATGCTCCATATACAGAATTAATCTTATCAAGTTTGGTCAAAAAGTAGTTTTAGAGATATCAGGCGATTTAGAGGCCAATACCGAAAATACATACGTACATATAGACATTAATATCCGACCGGTTTTATTGGGTTCCTTAGGTGTCACGGTGAAAATTGCATACGCCCAAATTGGAGACCGTTTACAATACTTTCTCTTCTAGAGCTATAGCTCTGCTATAGCGCTATCTAGACGGGAAAGTAATATTTTTGCATATTTTTTTTTATATATGATAAAACATGTATGTTTAACATCATAAAACAAAATACGATCATAATTACAAATCTCAATATTAAAAAACCTTACTGTTTAATAAAATGTTAAGATGCTTATTCTTACATAAAGCTATTGTTTTATCATGTTAAAATAATATTTCTGCAACGTTGTTTAAAATAATCCAAATTATCTTTTGCAATTTTTGAAAAAAAAAAAAAATGGGCTTAAAATAAATATTCACAACAATATATGCAATTATACGTATAAATCTATAATAGAAATACATACATTTAGGCTACTCATATACAGATGGTCTCCTAATAGTTTCCGAATTATCTTAATATTGTTTCTATGTATTAACTACCGAACTACGTATATCATTTCGTATTAGTAATTTTAATAATTAAGTTTAATCTGAGATCCCGAATGTGTACATAGATCCCGTGTACATACTGAGGTTATACACAAGACCAGTCCTTTCATCTGACGAGCTTCGAACCGTAGAATCGAATTTAAGTTTATCCACTGTGAACTCTCAACGAGAATGTTTTATATAATCTTTTTATTCTTTTCTTGGAGTTAAACACAAATAAACTGAAGTATTTCTCTGTAAATCAGTGTAAATTTTATTTATTTACAATTTTTCAATTGCTAATAACATATAAAGCTTACATGTAAACCAAATAAAAAACATTCGAAGTTTATTATTCTACTATTCTGTTCCTTCCTTTTACGAATTCTTTTACAAACGATTTTTTGTTAGTCTAATTCAATTAGTCATTATCACCCCAAGTGTTTATTGATTTCTTTTTTTTTTATCTCCTGCACCATCAGGTGTTTTTAACTTGCCAACCCATCAAGCTTCTGCGGTATATTCAATCTTGTTAAGGAAGTAAAATACTTTCCTTACATATTTGTTTTCAATTCTGAATATAATCAACAAAATGTCAAAAAAAATTATTAAGATATACAATGAATATTATAACTGTTACATTATATATATATATATATATATATATATATATATATATATATATATATATATAGTTTTCTAAAGGCAGTACACTAAAATAAGAATAATGTAATTTATATTCAATTAGTTAGGTTCTGTAATTAATCCAGCTCCTTTTAAGTTTTATCTATAGTATTTATAATAATTGTAATGGAAATTACTCTGAGTTCATGTAACTTATATAATACAGGGTTATCATAAAAGAATGGTGCGGTTTTGAACAAGGTTTAAATTAAAACAGAATTACTTACGGTTTATGTTTTTTATTTTTCAAATTTGTCGTCTCAAACATTTTTTTACATAATAAATTTCAATATGTGCGCCCTTAGTCGCTCGACAAATGTCCAAACGATACTCAACTTCTCTCCAAACATTAGTTAACATTTCTTCGTTAATGGTTGTCATTGCTTCATTAATCCTGTTTTTTAAGCGGTTTAGATCGCGAATTTTTGTGTATAAATAACGCTTTTGATGTACCCCCACAAGAAAAAATCGCAAGGTGTCAGGTCTGGACTCCTTGGAAGCCAAAGTATGAGTCCTTGCCGGCCTAATCCATTGATCACCAAATTTTTCGTTCAAAGCGTCCGTGACCAATGCATTGAAGTGCGGGGGAGCACAATCTTGTTGGAAATGAAGTCGATTAATATTAATGCTTTCGAGTTCATCCGGCTGAGGAAAGCAATAATCGGTTAACATGTCAAGATACACAACTCCATTAATTGTTTTTTCAGCAGAAGAAAGGCCCTATTACACGATTTTTAATCACACCACACCAAACATTAACTTTAGGCGAATCGCGTTGTTTCTCGATAATTGCGTGTGGGTTTTCAGAGCCCCATATTCGTGAATTGTGTCTTAATACATCCATTCACGTGTAAGGTAGCTTCGTCTGTAAAAATTTTATCGTCTAAAAATGATTCTTTTTCACTTATTCTGTCCAACATTTCAAAAAGCAATTTTAAGGTTTTACCGCATCATCGGGTTTCAATTCCTGCAGTATCTGGATTTTATAAGCGTGTAATTTCAGTTTTTTATGTAAAACTTTGTGAACTATTGATTATGGAATACCTAATTTGACGCTTCGACGGAAGATGGACTTTCCAGGACTTCTAATTGCCGATTGTCTAATTAGTTCAACCGTTTCGTCTGATACACTTGGTCTGCCGGTTAACCGATCCAATTTCTTCGAGGTTTGAACCAACGTGTTATGTTATTTTTGTGTAGTGGATCTCTTCCGAATTCACGTCGAAACGCACGTTGAACTAAAATTACGGATTTTAATTCAGCCATCAATAAAACACACTTTGTGTTTTGTCTTTATCCGAGAACATAGTAACTCACTAAACTCACCGCAACAACAATACAAGAACTGACGTTGTGGCTACAAATGCTGATAACTTTTGGGTTAGAGGTTTTCAGGGTTAACATCTAGAAATTTCCCTACAATCTTCCTATGAATTACTGAAACCGCACCATTCTTTTATGATAACCGTGTATAAGGAATCTGATGCAGCTAATTTGCTCGGCTGCAATTTTATTTGAATAATATTTAATAAATAATCTTACTAAAAAATTAATTACATGTAATTTTTGTAATTATCTTGTAGAGTCATTAAAAATAAGCCACGCTTCCTATATGTTCGTTTCTTCAGTATAAACAAAATTTTCTTTCTGTCTTTATTACTAATTATCATATTTCTCACGTTGTTTTACAGTTGAGATCCTTGAAAACGCCTCATTTAGTAATTGATTCAATTCGTACCCCAGTTTCAAATTCCAGTTCAATGAAATCTTAAACGCGCCATTACTTATGGAAACAGTAATTATCTTTCACTAAATCCATATTGAGATCGTAACTTTGTGAAATTAAATTCAATAAGCTAAAAAAAAAATGACAAAATAAATTAAATTTTTACTTCTTAAGATACTTTACAATACTACGTATGTAACTTAGCGTATGTAATACTCTATGTAACATTCTGGGTATATGGAAACGTAAACGAAAATACTGAACGCGACCTTCGTTATAAGACCGGAAAGGTTATCGTAATCTGATGGTTGACCTGAACAAAATGTGATGATTCTTTACCAATAAAGTTTCACTGTGTTGGTAGTTTTAAAATCTTTTTAAGAATTGCTAGTTCTGATTTTTAATTGTTAATGAAAGTGACTGAGCCGAAAATAAAAAAAAACACACTATACGTAATTAGTACAGTGGGAATTTATTTTTGCATTTCTCATCTCATTAATTTTTTGCTAATTTCATCCGTTCAGACCAGTTTACCGAGAATGTCGTTGAATATTAGCATATTATATTCAACCACTTTTATTTTAAAACTTCTGTACAGGTCCATTCATAAGTTTCTTTTTCAAATTTGTCTTTTAAACAGCGCATCTTTTCAACTTTAGCATTATTTGTTCCCACTTTTGTAACGATTGCACTCCGTACTTTTTTTTTATTCCTGATTTTATATTCCAAACAGATACAGGTTTCTTTGAACAATTCTATTAATTTTACCATGTTCCACTTCGTTTCATTAGATTCAGTATTTTTAACATTCACAGATTCCATCAAAATAAATCTTATTCATAAACAATACGGATAAATATTTTTCACGAAAATGACGGCATTTAATGACAGCTAGAGGATGAATGAATGTGACGAGCGGTGATAATGTTATAGAAATATTTTGAAATATCCTCTAACAATGCTACTAGCAAATGTTTGTAACATCTTTGATCTTTACCGAGGATTTGTGGATATCAAGATTTTTGTTATAAACAAGACAAATATGTTAACATTTTATAATAGCACGAGTTGATTTTATTTATTATAGCATGTACTGTTAATTGTAGCATAACACTTAGTAACATGTTACTCTATGAGGGTTGTTCTATAATAATTTGAAGAATGACAACGGTGGAAAACTATTTAATAGAATAAATTTTACTGACTGATGTTCAAGTTGGCACTTCTGAAAGTTTCAGCTATTCGAAAAGAATTTTTTTCATTAATATAATCTATTTTTTTCAAAATTTCGGCTCCGCTTGCGGCATCCACCGCATGCTGTTTCTATTAAACAGCATGCTATGATAAGATTTCTATTTTCTGAAAGTGTAAAACCGGCTAAAATTCACTCGGGTATGTTTCAATAGTATGGTAAAAAGTATAACCATAAAAATGTATTAGCAAAATTGGAAGTTCCGACTGACGCTCTGCAAATTACTGAAATTTGTAGTGCGAATATCGGAACTGCCCATTTAATTATCGATGATAAGTTGAATTACTGCAAATCATGTTCAAGAGGGATCCGAAACATTTGACACAATACCACAAAAATCCGAATTCACATTTGTACGGAACTTAAACAGCATTGAGCGGAAGGTAATACTTTTTTAGTTTGCATAACTAATAGTAAGTTTTGAGTAATCGTTTTGAGCTGGAATCCAAACGTGAGAATATGGAATGGAAACATTCAGTTTGCTCGCTATAAAAAATTCAAAAACTATGCGCCAACCGGTAAAGCAATGGTAACAGTGTTTTGGAAACTTAAAGGCCCAATTTATCGCTAGTAGGAAGAATAACGTGCAATCAACAGTGAGTACTATTATTATTGCTAAAATTAAGTTGAAACTTGCAGTAAGGAGAATTGTCCTGATTCTCTTTCAAAAGGTTTGATAAACCTCTTCTGTATGATAACAGTCGCCCTCAGGAAATCTTCCGTTCAAAAGGCAAGGAAAGCTATTCAATAGTCTGGTCGGAAGGTGTTGCCCTATTCACTTTACAGTCCCGATCTCGAAATATTTTCCTTTTGTTTTTACGTAACATCAATGGGCGAGTCAAGGAAGACTCAAGCACTAAAGTGAACAATTCTTTAGTACTGTGATAAGAATGCACAAAGAAAGACTGGACGAAAACCTAAATGAAGCCTGGGATTACGTTGAAAAATAGGGTTAGTTACCTTGACATTAAATAAATAATTTTTTTTACAGTCACTTGCCTCTTTAATTTTTGAAAAACTCTCACATATAATGTTAAGAATTATTCAGTTATAAGACTGCCAAAACCATCCGGAACTGAATTTGACTGAAGATCTGTTCACTAATCAAATGTCATTATGGAATGCGACTTCTGTGGGAGAAGTTTGAAAGCATGCACCTTTAATATTGGAAATTGATATGTGAACTAGTTAAAATGAAGATGGCAAAATATTTGTCACTATAACATAACAAATAGTGAAGACAGTATTTATTGATAATACCGCAAAAAATGTTGATGGCAATGAAGATATTCAGTGAACAGTGAGCAAATTAATCTAGACTTACTAAGAATTGACAATGTACTATTTATATTGTTTAATAATTAAAATTAAACAGTAGGATGCAATTATCAATATCGTGTCGGTGTCAAATAAATTCGTTTTGATAGCAACAATAACGCAGCAAATCTTCACTGTTAATTTCTGCAATGCTACATGAATAACACAGTACCATTGAAAAAAATGCAAAGCAGTTCTTTGCGTTTTACTAGTACTTACTAGTCCCATGCTAGGCTTCTGACATTTTAATAAAAACTAGAATTCTTAATTTTTTCACCTTTTCTTTTTTTAAATTGTCATCTTCTTCTACAAGTACTGTATCCAAGTGATATAAATTCCCCTACCTGTACCTATTATTACCAATGTTTGTTATATAAAGAAAAAGCAGCATTAAATAAACTGTCTGCAGTCAAAAGTGTACAGAATTGACCAGTTCCTGTCTCCTTAGAAGCATAGAAAACAATTTTAATATTTATATCTATACATATAATATTAAAGATACAAATGCTTAAATTCATTATTTATTTTAAATACTACATAGAGCTTAAACTATTGTAATCGATGTATGCTTATCTGTTTTTCCTTTTATAGAGCTGAAATTTATGTTACTGTAAAGGAATGGAAGAAATTCATATCATATTTAGAATCGTATTTCAGAATTAATCGTATTTAGAATTGATAATAATCGTCTTCTTCCAAAAGTAATTTTCTATTCTTTTATTTAGGTTCAATAAAGCTTAAAAATTCTCTACTATTAATATTTTGTTTTTTTTTGAGGTAGGGCCCGCCCGCCTTCCCTACCTCACACAATCCCGCTCCATTGAAGACTGAATTTTTAAACACAATTACGTTACTAAGGTACTGCATTAACAATATAAGATTTATGAATTGTTTTTTTAAATTTATTTTATAACTAAATTTCACTAGGCGTTTTTTAACAATTAAAACATTTTACAGTAAATTATTTTTTTATTTTAAAAAAAAGATAAAAATTTGTCCAAATATTTTTAAACCATTTATTTAAAACTACCAATCCAATTCACCTTTACATTTACGGGTTTATTTATTTTGCTATCATCATTTAATTTAGTTTACTTTTGTTTAAACCCAAAAAAATTTTTTTCAGATAATTTAAGGTAATGTAGAATTCTCTTTATTATAAAAGTAAACCCAACCAAATTTTTATAAATTTGAAAATCTATTTTAATAATATTTTATTTTTAGACGATAAGTAAAATTACTAATAAATAAGCGCATGTAAAATTTTATTAATTTATAATATATAGCCTTATTTTAAATATTGAAACGACAACAAAAATAATTAATAATTAGTTATTAATTAAAATTCTAAAACAAATATTAATTAGAAGATGAATTAGAAAATAGGTAGTAGGAGAAGAAGAAGAACAAATTGTACGTAAACTTAATTAATGTGTCAGCGGCGCTAAAAACAGTAGTGCGGCGTCGGCGGCTCAGTTTTAAGTGCTACCAAAGAAGAAGAGTTTAGGTGTAGTCCTTGTGTCTTCTTCAAGAAAAAAATAAATATGAAAATGAATAGGAGAATCTAAGCACCAATAATAATAATAATAACAATAACAATAATAATACTAATAATAATAATAAAATAACTGATAAAGGCAGCTGATTGTTCTTTGCCACTTTGCATCACTTAATTTTCTCATTGTTTTAATTATATTCTTATGTATGTATAAATTTTCAACGAAGCATGGTTTTCTTGTTAATTAATTGTCTTGAACTAATGATGAAGGAGTAAAGGGTGTTCAAAGTTTTCTTAAGTTACTTCAAGTGTAAATAATATAAGAAGGATATTTCTGCTGCTTTTACCCTATCGTATCAACCCCCATTTACTCTCTTTTTCCCCGTTATAATATTTTATTCAACCCTTCTAACTTTTCACTACCCTATATTCTCTAACTCTTCTCCCTCGTCCATTTTAACAAACAAATTTGTTTACAAGTGTACAATACGTATATACAATAATTCTATTCTTTAACTAATTGAATATTAAATTAGATGTATGTTAATTAATTCATGTAATTATTTTCTTAGCTTAGGCCTACCATAATAAAATTCCATAAATCCACAGTGGATAAAATTCTTTTAAATATTGATTTAAAGCAGAATTAACGAACATGAAATATTAATTATGGTCTTATATATATATATATAATATGGTCATATATGACCATATTTAATATACGATGTCATGTACATATATATATTCGTACATTACATAATGATTAGGCAGGATAGTGAAATAATTTGGGAACTGATTCTAGAGCTTGAAATAAGAAAAACATTTCATATAAACTATTTCCGTAAACTTTATTACTGAGTTAGGGTAGTGAAAAATTTCGCCCGGATTTCAGTTCCCCCGGTAAAATGAGGTCATACTCAAATTTTTAAGGCGTTATGTAAGGGGTAAACATGATGATTTCTTACGTTTTTTGTGCTGAAAAATCGAATAAAATAGGTGTCAGAACTCACCTCTCGTATAGTTTTCATGATATCCAACGTCAAACAGGAAAAGCCGATAACGATAAACACGGTATTTTAGATATGAAGTACAATAAATTTGTGAAATAAATGCTTAAATTTTATTATCAGACGTAAAAAATTTAATTTTAAAAAACTTGATGTAAAGTCTATGAAAAGTAAAAAAAAAATTTTATTATTAAAAAGAAACCGAAAAAACTTCAAAGAAAATGTTACGAATTTGCAACACTGAAAACACTAACTGAACGCTTTGAAAGTAATTTTAATACTACTTATTGTTGTTAAAAATAGTGTTATGAGTTAATAATAAACGAAGGCGGTTTAGAGTTTTTGAAATAATTTTGATTGTGTTTAATTATTTTTGAGAAACAAGTTATGTAGTGTTTTTGTATTTGTTGTACTATAAACTGTTACTTCATTTTTCCAATTGAATCTGAATTTAAAAAAGTGAAATTCCATTTTCAATTCTTTATTTTGAATAATGCCGGTTCTTTTCACTCGTGCGAATATGCTGATATGATTTCTGTGTATGGCTTTTGCGGTGAAGGTGCTCCAGTTGTGGTGGAAGAATACCGACGTAGGTATCTTGGATGAGTAGTTCCACATCGTAAAGTATTTTGTCGAATTTTTAACGATCTTCGTGAGAATGGTACACTTCCTAGCGCTTATCTGAACGTCAACCGGTACTTGGTGATGAAAGGGAAAATATTCTATAACTTAGTCCTACGACGAGCACGCGAGGAATTTCTACACGACTCAACATTCCAGAAAGTACAGTATGAAGGACATTACACGCTTTCGGATTGCGTCCTTGATTATGTAACGGATACAATTCCAAAACAAAGAAAAATGATGAAAAGGGAGATCTTAGTCTTTTTTGGACTCAAAATTCCACAAAATTCAGTATGGAGGATATTACATGCTCACGGACTGAGTCCTTATCATGTTCAGAAAATTAAAAATCATCAGCTTGGTGACCATGACAGACGACTGCAATTTTGTCAATGGGTTAACAGTGGGGTTTACCCGTCATGGCATAACAAACACACGGAATTCACATCGGTGGTTTGAAGAAAACCCACAAGCTGTAGTTGAATCAAATCTTCAGCAACGATTTTCCGTGAACATTTGGTGTGACATGATCGACAACCAACTAATAGGCCCTTTCATACTATAAAAACGTGTCATGATGAAACATTATCTGGAATTTAAAAAAAAAATTCTTTAGTTCTTGAAAATTTCTCATTGGCGAAACAAATTGAAATGTACTATCAACTTCATGGAGCGCTAAGACATTTCACGAATGAAGAAAGACAATTACATAAAAACGTTTACTGGTAAATGGATTGGACCAGAGGGTCAGTAAATTGGCCATTTCAGTTGAAGCGTTCATAGCTGTAGTATATTAATTTACGAATACTATTAGTTTTAAATTTTTTAAATAATTTAATTTGTGTTTTTTTTATTTTTTTCATTTTATGTTTTGCAATTTTATTTATAATTTTTTTTAATTCATTCTTTTTTTTATCAGTGGATGATAATTGTTTAAAAACCAAAATTAAGCTCTGGTTGAATACTTCATTTCTTTTAAACGGCAATTGTTTAGTCCTTTCAATAACCATTTATCAAGTTTTTTTTTTAGTTACTTTCGCCATTGTAATATTCACATTGTTTCTTTAAAAATACGTACGTGATACTAATATCAACTAATTTTATTTATATATAGAATGTACATATAAAATACACTTAGTTTGATATTTTTACGTGCTAAAAAATTCAGCTCACATCCCCATTATAAGTGAGTTGGTGTTAATAATAAATAAATATTTTGAAAGCTGAACATTATAATGCTATATCAATTGCCTAGACTAAAGCCTAAAAAGCATTAAAAAACCAGTAGGTTCCTGTTAAAAAATATTGTAATACATACTGATTTTTCCAATATCTGAAAAAAAGTGTGACAACAAATTAATACCTCTATATTAGGCGAAAGAAACAACTATTATTCTTTTAGAAACGTAATTTGGAAATATATGAAATCTTGTAATTAAAGTTTTTAATAATGCGAATAATTCTCTGTCAAATGTATAAGAAAATAACGAGATTTTAGTTTTATTTCGCGAAAAATCAATGAAATGCTACATTCTTATTTCATATAACTGGAGAAATAAACAGCAAGGAAACACGTAGTGTTTCCTTCCCAACAAAGAATATTTAAAAAGCGGTGTTTGAAGGGGTGTAAGTAATAAAAATTCTGGGAAATAACATGGTGGTTTATTATAACATTACAAATGAAAATAAAGTTCAGGAGTAATGAAGAGTACTTAGCTATTTTAATATAATATATATTTTCTTTTTAGAATATTATAAGAAAAAATAAACTCTAGCCTAATACCTTCATTTCCTATTTTTTTCGTTCTTAAAACATTAATTTATATTTAAAGAAAAAAATAATCACCAAAACTACAAAGATTATGTTGCCTTTCCATTTACAATATTACTGCACTTCTAAGAAAGAAAATCATTCAGTTGAATTATTAAAAAGATTTGTTAGAGGCTTAGGAGCTAACTAAACCCCCTAAACATCTAAGTTTTGTACACCTATGAGTTCTGGAAATAAATATAATGAATGAATCGATTAATGAATGAGTTATATAAGAATATAACTCATAAAATAGAAATTTTATATAGAACTAAACATTATTAAATGTTTAAGTTTTAATTATTCGCAAGGTTTTGTAAGAGCGAATAATTGTGTTAAGTATCTTCGTTTAATAAGCAATCCAAATATCCCAGTGAAAATAAAAAAAAATGATAAAAGTGTCAATGTTTAAAATTATTTTTTACTTTAAGAATAAGACATTACTGTGAGATATGTGAGACATTAACTGTAAGGCAGTAAATATTCGTCTATGTCTACTACTAAAAATAAGACTGATGTCTGAAAAAAAACAGAAACAACCATTCATTTTCTTTATTCATAAAATATATAATAAAACTATAAAGACTTCTATTCTGTTAATGTATTTAGTTTTGCAGGAGAGGTGGTAATAAGGTGGTGGCTCTGGAAGCCTTGCTGTATAAAATACAATTGGCAGATAACATATACCGGGCGTCCGAAAAAAAACTCCGATGTTTCAAGAACGAATATAGTTTTTATTATACCAATCTTACTGGCTCTATCCACTTTACCTCCTTTACTCCTTTCCCTATACATTGCTAGATCCTGTGTGTGTGTGTGTGTGTGTGTGTGCACACACATACACATGAACACATATTATACAGTTTATATCGCGAGATTAAATAAAATGCACGCAGAAAGTTTACAAGAAATGAGAAAGTGCAATCAGTAAATGATAAATTTCATTATTTTGTTACTTTTATTTTATTATATAGATAATAACTTAAGCTAATAATAAGGATAAGATATTTTTATACTATTATTATATAATATTCTTATTTCCTTAATAACTTAATAATTAGTAACGCTTTCCATTTACAATGAACTTTATACAGAGTAATTATAAATTATTTACATAAAAATAACATTAATAACTCGTTAAACTTACATACTGTTTTTTTGCAGATACAAGTATATATTAAAGCTATTTTAAATATCCTTTTAATACTTGGCAGATATCCCATCTGTAAGAAAATTTCTTTTACATAAGCAGAAGCATGTTCTCATCTACATCAGGGTCATCTCTGTTCTATTGAAGTAGCTCATCTAGAATTGCAGAAAACGGGAGAAAATATAAGATTTGCCTTTTACATAACGAAGTAAATCCATTGTCACGGTAATCGAACCATTATTCAAAATAATTCCAAATGTGAAATATGTAGGTAGATAAGCAATGAACTTACGATGGTTGTGCTTCCTTGCCACGTTATCGAATATAAAATTATCCTTCACATCTTTCTGTAGCTGTGGTGTCAGGTAATTTTAGGATTTTAATCTAGATGCGTCGTAATGCTAGTTATAACCACCTCATTAAAAAAGAAAAACCGAAATATTTTCACGATCTTAAAGAAAAAAATTCACCCATTTCCAGTAAATCTTGTGTAATTCTATGCTGGCGTTTACATCACTCATATTCTCACACTTAACTTATCACTAACATGAACGCTTGCTTCATTCCTGATAAACTTTGCTGAGAAAACCATGTTCGTTTTGTTAATGTCCATCCAAAGCTCATCCTGCTTCTAATTATCACCTTACTAACATCTAAAGTTGTGATTCATAAGCTTAAAACCCAGTTATTATCAAAAATCCTCCATTCAATTGGCCAGGGAATTTTCAGTCCGAACTTGTTAATGTAAATGTTTTTGAACATAGTGTATAAACAAACTTCTCTCACGGCTTTTACGATATGATCTGTCTCTTTGGTGTTCCTGGATTTCTTCTCAATATGTCATACACCAATCTCAACAAATCGATCAAAATGTGCTTTGAGGAATGGAGCTTTGTAATAATTCTTTTTATAAAGTATTTGACCAGTAATTTGCGATTTCATGTAACTACAAAAACTATGTCAACTACAATAAAAGATTTATTTATTTATTTAACGACATAGAAAGTGATGTATTTTATATAAAGCGGACCAGTGAAATCTGATTGCCTAGAGTTAAAACTTGATGAAATTGTACTAATTCTGAACAATTTTTGAAAATTTCTGTTTTCTGTTTTCTGAATTATGATACTTTCACGCAACTAACTTGGAATAATTTTGCCTTACCATTATATGGAATACGCCTTTAATGACGATGAAACCAAAATATCTTTGCGGTAAAAGTATGTTAAGGAACGCGTTAAAATTTTAATTCATAATTCAATTCAATATCATTCATTATACAGAGCGTTTCTAAAATGGTGGGCTAGCTATACTTTTTCGGATTCTGCTTGTAAAACTAAATACAAAATATCCTTGGGAAAAATAGCAATTTCTCTTTCGCCCCCCCCCTGTCCGCCATTTTTTTTTTTATATAAAAATGTATATCTCAAGTTCGGATAGAGGAATCACATTAATATTTGGTAAGCGTCTTTGTAATAGAATTTTAAAATTATTAAAAAAATCGGGATTGAAATATTTTCAAAAATTACGAAATGATAATTAATTCTAAAAAAAAATAAAAAATGAATGATTAATTCTAATGGTGATCGGGCACTGACCTCCGCGGCCTATCCGTTTTTCATGGAAAGTTTCATGCAGGAAATCTATTACCGACTGACTGAAATGTGCTGGAGCTCCATCGTGGTGAAACCACAAATTCAGTCTTAATTGTAGAAGTATGTCTTCCAAAAAATGTGGGAGATTTTCAGTCAAATGAGCAAGATAATGTTCTCCATTTAAATCGTTTGGTAGAATAACAAAATGTAAGTCATTAAAAATACCTGCCCATATGTTCAGGGAAAATCTTTGTTGATCGCTAGTTTGGAAGGTACCATAAGGATTCTCGTCGCTTCAGATACGCTGGTTGTGATAATTTTGAATGCCATTTCTACTGAAAGAAGCTTCATTTTTATATTGTTAACATGATTAGCAGTAATAGTCGTTGTGTAAAATTATTCAAAAGTGAAAAATTAATATCAATTGTTTTATTATTATGTAATATTAAATTTTATTGTGAGAAAATTATTACTTAATTTGATATTAATTTACATTACTAGAATTAATAACAAATAAAAACAATTAATATTTAATCGAATTGAACGTAAAGTGGTGGACATGAAAACAGACACAAAATTACAACATTAATTTTCTGCCATAACTCGGCTATTTGTTAACCGATTTAAAAAAATAAAATGTCATTTTGTTCAAAAATAAAAAGCTTAATATTTCAGCAATAACACATATTTTGATAAAACTTATATTTATGTAGATATAACGGATTGAAAAATAAACATGGACGACATTTTTTCATCTTCGAAGGTATTAAATCCTTATATTTTGATAATTTTAAAAGTTTATTACAATGACGCTTACCAAATATTAATGTGATTCCTCAATCCGATCGTGAAATATAAAATTTTATATAAAAATAACAAAATGGCGGACAGTGGGAGAACGAAGGGGAAATTGCCATTTTTACTAAGGAAAACCGAACAAAAATGTTCGGTTTTACAAGTAGAATCCGAAAAAGTATAGCCACCCCATCATTTTAGAAACATTCTGTATATTGTATATATATATATATATATATATATATATATATATGTGTGACTTTTAATTTTATTTTACTTACTGCTGCAGCAAGTAATATTGGTTTAACCGATTCTTATTTCTGAACTATTTGATTCAGGTAGGAAACGCAAATCAGTGATAGTAACAGGACTATGATGAAATTAAAAAAAAAAAAAGTTTATTAGAAGCCTATAAAAATCGCATTATAAAATCAATATTGAAAATAGTTGCAAAACAAAAAATAATATTTACATGAGATGTATTTATTAATCGATACAACTAACTACAAAAATATCTTTTTTTTATACATTCCACTAGAATTGTTTAAATTAGTTGTTCACATTTATTTAACTAGTAAAAAATATTCAAGAGTCAAATGAAAGAAATAAGACTTTAGCCCAGAAAAGGGTCACTTATTTTACAAACCTGGTCCACCGGATTTAATTTCACATCTCTTAGAATTTTACATTTTACTAGATATGTAGACAAATTCTTTTGTTAATTTTCAAGAAAGTGTAAGTTAAATCCATTTCGACTGAACCAGTCTATCAAATTTTCACATGCATAACTTCACATAATTACTACTACTACTACAGAATATCTAAAATTTCATTGAAATTAATAGTTTTAAAGTTTTTCGAGCCACAAAACTTTATACATAGGCTTATATATAGCATCCCCGGCTCGGCTTCACCCGCGCTATATTGTTACTTGTGTTTCCCGTCGCGGTCAGAGGATATTTAGCAGGTAAGAACTCGCTTCGCTAAACAAATACTTGTTTGTAGGTTGCCATACATACCTGCATACACTTAATCATTCTGTACATTAATGCACATGCAAGATATAAAAATAAATACCGAAGTTATCATGTATTTTTTACAAAAAGAAAATTTTTCAACCAGTTTATTACTATTAATTCAGTCAGTTGTAAAAATTTTCAGAAAATATGTTACGTTTGCGATTTCTAAGGAGGAAAATGCGCGTTAATTATGTATGCTTTATACCTAAACATATTTAGTTAAATCTGGTACTGATTTTACAAATAATTAGTATGTTGGAGAGTGATTAGTTTTAATTAATTTGAATAATCAATGTTTTCTGTACTTTTTAGTATATGAATGTCTTTGCTACTTTTTAAGGGGTTATTTGCCGAAGTATATTAATTTATAAAACAAACAAATGTCTTCTTTGTTATTTTCTTATTTACGGTAAATATATTTCATCTTTTAATAATAAAGTTTAAAAATTACTTTTTTCATTCAAATTTAATTAATTTACTTATCATATAATCAAAGTTTGTTGTATATTACTTATTTTTAACGGTAATTAGGTAAAAGGTCTTGTCAGTATAAATTGAAAGTTATAGTAATTAAATATAAAAATTATAATAAAAAATTAGAATTGTATAATATTTTTTTTTTAATAAATAGTGCTTATAAGTGAAATGAATTTAAAAAAAAATTAAGAATAAAAAGAAGTTCATTAAATATCACAGGTTTCATATATTATAGAGGGTTTACTTGAGTACGTGAACGTACTCAATTGATTTGTTTTTTTTTTTTAAGAAATTGTTACGGAAAGCCACCAATAAAAAAGTAAACGTTTTAATTCTTATAGGTAAAAAAAAAAATATAATCAACCTAAAATAATAGTTTCTTGGTCAAAATAGCATTTAAAATGAAGTTTAATTCTGTAAATATGTGTGTGTCTTTATACGTTAAAGTTATACTTAATGGTGTACCAATAGTGTATATTAATCAAATATCCATTAAATCCATCCTTCTACTTTTAACTAACCATTAGATCATTCGGTGCACTATTCGATCTATAGAATGTCTTCGCTAATATGAAATTTAAAAACATTTAATCACAAATATCCTATCTGTTCTAAATAGTGTATCCAAAAATATATTTGAAAAAATATGCTTCCACTATGTGTTGGCCGAACTGTAATCGTCTTGAGCGATTCCCTTGATTACCCTTGCAATCGCTTTTATTGGACTTAATTAGGGCTGTATTCTTCCTACGCAACACATCTACATAATCATAGTATGTTATGTTTAGTTTCCGATAGGAAATTATATTTATAGTACAGTCTTCTTCCTTTAATATTTCTATTTATTAAACGTGTTAATAGAAGGTGGAAAATTATTTCGGATACGGTATTTTTAACCTAAAATAAACCATTACTTCATAAAAAATTAATGCGACGTCTTTCAAATTAATTCCATTTATAGTATAAAAATTTCAAACAAAATCTAATATAATAATTTTCACCCAAAATATGTTCTTATAATAGTATTATAAGAACACAGGGTTAGATGAATGATTTGTAGAGTATGTGAAAAATGCCATGCCCGATTCGAACCCGGGACCTCCGGATGAAAGGCCGAGACACTACCACTCGCGCCACGGAGACCGGCGTCTTTAAAAAGCCTCTCTTTTTTTTCTGTTTAGCCTCTGGTAACTACCGTTTAGATAATACTTCAGAGGATGAATGAGGATGATATGTATGAGTGTAAATGAAGTGTAAGTCTTGTACATTCTCAGTTCGACCATTCCTGAGATGTATGGTTAATTGAAACCCAACCACCAAAGAACACCGGTATCCATGATCTAGTATTCAAATCCGTGTAAAAATAACTGGCTTCACAAGGACTTGAACGCTGGAACTCTCGACCTCCAAATCAGCTGATTTGGGAAGACGCGTTCACCACTAGACCAACCCGGTGGGGTCTTTAAAAAGCCTAAATGCTTTAAACATAACTCAGAAGTCTTCCTCACAGATTTCACAGCATAATCTTTCATTGATGTTCCTACTACCATAGAGGAACCGCAACAGTCTTTTGATGAATTTCTTCCGGTCGAGTAAGCCCCTCACATCTGAATTCAGAAGAGAGGAATAGACCCCGAACAATGGGCAATCTATGAGTAAGTGGTTTACGGACCATTTCATATTACAAGCCTCACAGTTCTGCCGAGGAGAGCCAAATAGTTGGGCGTGGGTTAGCTTTGTGTGCCCAATCCTCAGCCGAGTGAGGATGACTTGGTCTCTTTGTTGTTTGAGTTAAAAGGTTTCTCGAAGATGTAAGGTCGTGGGAGGACTCAGTAGGCAAAACTTATTCCACTGAGTACATAGTTTGACCCGCACCATCTTCTTGAAGTCGCTCTCACATGTTAATTCTATATGGGAGTTTGCCATCTTTATAACTTAACAAATGTGAAAATTGGAATTATTAAATAATTGAATTTTTTACGGTGGGTACTTTTCTTTCTTTTTCCTGTTTAGCCTCCGGTAACTACCGTTTAGATAATACTTCAGAGGATGAATGAGGATGATATGTATTGACTGTGAATGAAGTGTAGTCTTGTACATTCTCAGTTCGACCATACCTGAGATGTGTGGTTAATTGAAACCCAACCACCAAAGAACACCGGTATCCACGATCTAGTGGATATCGGTGTTCTTACGGTGGGTACTATTATATTAATATGCAACATTTCGAAAGAGAGAAAAAAGTAGAAAGTTTAGCGGTTTAAAATGATTCCTGGGGTGGAGTGTGATGATTTGGAATTCTGAACATGTATTCAGTTTACTTTATTCATTTTTATGTATTTGACATACGTATTTAAATTTATCTTAATTGTACTTAATATAATGTACATAATTCTTTGATAGATTAGGTTATTTTTGAAAAGAAACTTTTGATATAATCCTCTTCAATTAGCCATTTTTTTTAAATGCCAAATTAAATTTTGTAATTATTTTGATGTCTGCAGAGATTTCATTGAAAATCCGAGGTGCGGTAAAAATATAAAATGAACGGAAAACCTCTATGTTTAGTTTCGGCGATTTGATACTGCATGTTTGCATGTTATAAGCAATCCGAATGGTATTTTTGTTGCTGTTGGCCACTTTTTATCTAAAATATTAGCTGAGTCTTATAGAAGTACAATTACCGAAGAAGTTAGATTCCATTCCCTGAAAACGGGTAAGAAATTAAATATTCGAGGTTTTTTGAAATAGTTCTCATAACGTATTTTTGTCTTATTATAAGAGCTTTTAATTCAGAGTAATAGGTTTCTCCCCATATCGATATTCCATATTGAAGTCTACTTTCAATTAAAGCGTTATTCAGTCTTTGAACATAGATTACGAATAAAATTAAGTTTTTTACAAGTATAATTTAGTTCTTTCTTTAATTTCAGTTTGTGGTCTGTCCAAGACAACTTGAACTGAATCGCTTTACCTAAATAATCGCTTCCTCATTCCTCTCGCAGATACAGTTAATAATGTTGGATTTTATGGTGTATATTTGAAACAGTAGTAGCTATATTGAATTAATTCTTAAATTAAGTATAATTTTTTTATTGAGTACAACTATCTATCTTTCTTAGCTTTATCGTAACTAAATCATACGTTTCGGATATATCCCATTTTCAAAACTCGCTGTACTGCGAGTTTTGTTAGAGAACAGCGAGTTTTGAAAATGTAATATATCCGAAGGCGTCAGAATGTGATCTAATTAAGACGAAGCTAAAAAAGGTATGTAATTGTACTAAATATAAAAATTATGATGATCTTAGCAAGAAAAAAATTATTAATAATACAATTTAGTTTTGTTTATACTTGAAGCGTTAACTTGAAACCACAGATTGAAGTCTCGGAGATCGCTATTAACTAATTCAACTAATCGTTCCTCATTGACAGCGCAATAGCTCAAAACTGTATCATCAGCAAATATTGTGTTGAATTATTATTATTTAATTTATGAAAGATAAGTAATTATTTTATTGTATCAGTATTATTAAATGTTAGTTTTATATAAAATTTTGAAGAAAAAATTTACTGGAATCGGTAAAGGTAAGAATTAAGCACGCAATTTAATATTATGTGCTTAATCTTTTAATCTTTAAATCTTGTAATTATAAGATAATTTTCTGCTTTGTATACATTATTTACTTATCATTTAATTTTTAATAAAAAGAACTTTCTTCTTTGTATTTTCAATATATTTTAGAGTTTTGCGGTTGTTTCTTGTTTTAAATATGTCAAAGCTAATGAGGAATTTATTTGTTATTATATTTTAGCTTATCAATAACCTATGATTAATATTTTATATAATTTTGTCAAGGTAATATTTATAGAATTTTATTTACGAAAAAAATAAATAATCGAGTGGAATTGATCCGAAATTTGTTACGTCTGAATGTCCAGTGCTTTGATGTAAAATTTCTTATAATACATAAAAAGGTGTAAATGAATCGATTGTCAAAATTTTTCTGTCGCATAAAAAACAATTCGAATTAACTGTCAACTTGATTTTTTATTTTTAGATTTCATGAAGTAGACAAAACAATTTTTTGGTGCAAATAATGGGTCATGTTGGATAAAAATAAGATAGCAGAAATTAATTCTAAGATTAACGATACATACTAAATATAGTAGGCATAAATAACTGACCAATTAAATGAGGTCAATTTTTAAATCAATCTTTTGGTATTTATTCTGCTTCATGTTTCTGATACAGTTCTTCGATTTGAATGCTATTTGTATTACGTTCATTACTATTAGGTAAAAAGACATATGTGAAACTATTTCTTTATAAAATTTCCTTTTCTAAATGATGGCTGCTAATTTTGTTTGTCGGAGTTAAGGTAGAGGTACGTTAGAGGAGAAGTTTTCATCGTCATGCTGTAGCTGCCATGAGATGAACACGTCCTCTCACCGCAATTTCACGTGACCTTCTGAAGTACACGCGATTTTCAATCTATCAGTAGTTAATTTTCTTTTTAAATTTTTATCAGAATTTAAGTCTAACCTTTATCTCCTAGACCATTCTCCTATTAATATACACCATAAAGCTTTTGTTTTACACTGAAAAATTATTAATTCATCCGGTGGTTAGATAATTTACTTTTTATTGTTTTCCATTTGGACATCTTAATTACAAACAAAAATCTGATGTGGCTACCACATTGACTTCCTTGTATGCCTATTAAATTACATACACACATTTTTTAAGAGTACATAAAATTTTATTTCACTAATAACTTCTGATTTTTTTTTCATATATATATTTTTTATTGTTATTATTGAATAATTATCCATTGTAAAACATTTTTTTACAATCACAGTTTAAATTGTTAATAAATCAATAAATTTAAATAAAACAAGGTTAAAAAAAAACGTTAAACACAAAAAGCAGATGAAGTCTAATTTGAACCGATGTGCCTTTCCCTTGTAAGATCCAAATATTTCATTAATTAAAATTTTATTTGGCTATAACTCTGGAACCAATGAAAATAAGTACCACTTATGATGTATCGTTGAAAAGCTCTCAGTAAGGGCTTATTAATGTAGTTAAGAAGAAGTCCAAAATCCAGATTTTTTTGGGATTTTGGGTTTTTTTAGACACTTTTAGTTCAGTCGATTGCAATCAAAAGAGGAGGTGCACAACTAGATGTACAACAATCCTACATCCAAAATTTCAACATTTTACGGATAATTGTTTTTGAGTTATGTGAAATACATACTTACGTACAGACATCACGCCAAACATAGTCAAAATGGATTCAGGGATGGTCAAAATGGATATTTCCGTTGAAACCTGAAAACCGAAATTTTTCGCGATTATAATTCTTTACTTCGTACAAGGAAGTAAAAAATGGGGAAAAATATTTTTAAAAACGGTAGAAGTGTATCCTCAAAAGTCTTCTTTTAACGATGACCGATGTCCCATCAAATATTGCTATTGATGTTGCTAATTAAGAGATTATTTTTGGTACTAGCTAAACCTTCCACTATCAACTGCGATCGACAGTTCCGTTTTTTACTTCATTGTATTTTTCATTTAATTCAATTTCGTTGAGCTGTATTTATTAGTCGATATAAAATTAGCGAAGACAGGGAACATATATTAAATCTAAGATAAAATTAAGATCTTACTTTAATAAGTTCCTGTTTAATAAAAAATAAGTGAACTAAGTTTTCGGTATTGATTTGATTTTTTTTTATAACAGATCATTTTACCCGATCAGTAATTATATTGTGGATCTAATAGGGTAACAAATATTATAGACTGACAAAATGGAATTAATTTCTCGTATACTCATCCGTGTAATAATATTTTATTGCGTTCACACGCATTCGTGATTGAATCAGTAAGCTTATTTCTTTTAATTATTTCCTTTTATTTTTTGAAGTGAGAAGAGATAGAGCTAGCCATTATTAATGAATAATTTTAATATACTGATTGTTCATATTAAATGATAATAATTCTTTAAGTTTGACCTTACAAGTCATTTTATTATTAGGCCTACGTTTAATAAGTCAAACAAGCATCCAATTATTAATTGACTCAGCCTAAGTGATTACTTCTTCCGTAGCTGTGTTTGTAATGGGTCTCCTGCTTCTCTATTCAGATTCTTAAACGTACTCTTATAACAAAAGTTCATAGTGCGTGTGTATGATAAAAAAAGAATAAAAGTGTACTGCAGTCCAGTTATTGGAAAGTTTGTTTGTTTTTGCTTCTGTTTTTTAAAAAATACAGAAAAATCACGATTTCGGTACCGGTACTTAAGAATTTTTCCTTCGTAAGTACTGTGATTATTATTATTATTATTTAAATTTTTCTCACATTAATTAATATTTAATTTAAAGTATATTTAAAAACAAATTTTTTCTCTATGTGTTATACTAATTATGCACTTAAAAATAATTTGATTCATTTACTATTATTATTATTATTATCCTTTTTTTTAATCTCAGTAAGAGAATTGTTATTGTGAAATTTTCACACGTAACTGCTTTAATATTCTAAAATTATTTTAAAAAATCTGTTACATCATTTTATTAAAGGTTTATTTAATTAAATAAAATTAAAAAAAAGTCGTTTGACAATTAATTTTTAATATCTTGATTACTTTACAGATATTTTACATCAAGTTTTGATTAATTAAAAAATATAACTATTTCATTTACATAATATTATAATAAATAAAAAAAAAAACTCAGGAATCGTTTTCAAAAACTGAACTGTTATCTAAACATTCAGGTTATTTATATGAAAAAAAAGTAATTGAAAAATAATTTTAAAAACGAACGATCAACTGTTAAAAAGATGTTTTAATTTTTTTTTTTATAAAAATGAGTAAAATAAATATATTAATAGATAAAATAAATATTTTCTATATAATGTACGAGGGTCCATTTGGCGGAATATTCATTACTGCACCAAATGTAAATATCTCACGTAAATACGTATATCTCATATACGTATATGTCTATACGTATATCTCATGTAAATACTTCACTCTTCAGTAAGTCTGAAATACGATTTTTTTTTTTAAGAATATCTATAGTAGTTTTTCAGGAGTGATTTGTGTCTCACACACAACCAGTTTGGTTATGAGACTTAATACACATATATATTCATTTATTTTATAATTTTTAATTGTTGATTTACTTTGAATAATTCATCTGCATCTGCTGATGGCAATTTAAAAAAAGGAAATATGCATCTAGTTATAGGTTTCTATTTTTATGAGCAGTTCGTAACGTATAGCCTAGCAAATTGATTGTGATTTATTGATATGTATAACAATTTACTTCCAACTTTTGTTGTGAGCTGAAAACTTACTTAAATACGTTTTATAGAATAACTATATCAGTAAATTCATTGTGTGTGTGTGTGTGTGTGTGTGTGTGTGTATATATATATATATAGCGTAGAATTAAACCTATTTGAAAAATTTTTCAGGCCACAACAAAATTTGAAAGTAAATAAATTATAAATGAATAAATCACAATGCACTTCAAAGAAAAATTGACAAAAAATTCAATAGGTTTTTCAGCCAAGCCCAAAAAAGTCCACTCGTCGCGCTACTCGAGAACTTTCTATCCCCCATATGGCTAAGAGGACAGTATGTTAAGACGTAAATTAAGACGCTTACATTCAAGCCATACCGATTACAAATGGCACAAGCTCTTCATATAACTGAAAAAAAGAAAATATATAGATCTCTGTATATGCTCTTAGGTATTGGTTGTCCCACCACCACCACCATCCCATTCGGTCGCCCTAGTGCGTAAGACTGAATGTCCGTGCCACAAACGGCTACTGTACCTCAACACGGTTTAGCAACCAATATCCTAAATTAGATCCTAGAGCTTACTTAACTGCGTGAGCAGAATAAGCATGGTGCCCTACACCAGTCGCTTCCGTTCCCACCGTTCATTGTCATATATTACTAAAATGGTTAGGTGTATCCCGTCTACATACTAAAATATATAACTTGTCAATAAATAAAATTATTACGTCAGGGACAGCAATTATCTGCCACGTCTAGGTCGCTGAATGCCACAAATTCCCTATCCACCATATTAAAGCGCTTGAAGCCATATTTGGCCGATGGCCAGCCATTTCTCGAGAGTAGCTTCCCACAGAAAGCGTAGGAGTCATATATCCCTTAAACTACTGATGCCGGTTGAAAAAAGCAACGTCATCAAGGAATAACCACACGGTCCGAAAATTCAGCTCACGCCACATTGACTCGCCGCTTATGAGTGGCCAATTTTCCCCTTGACCTCTAAGTTCCAGAATGGCCTGAGTTCTCGCCCCCCCAAGAGCTGGGCAGTCGAAAATCATGTCTTCATTCGACTGGAGCTCAGACGAACAGCTCATCAGCTCATTGGTTCAGATTCACGTGGTTGGAAAGCAATTGGGCTCCCGTTGTTCTTAAAAACGAACTAGAGGCGTACCATCCCCCCAAGTTCTGTATAAATCTATACAAGGATCTACCCTTAGTCGTGGCGTGCCAGTCTTGCTGTCATGCTTCTATCACGAGGCTGTAAAGCCTCCTCCGCAAACGAGAGATTGGCAACTGTTCGAATTTTAGAACCGGTGCATTATGATAACCGTTCCGCTCCGGTAAAGGCCCGGCTCGAAACCACAACCCAAATGCCGCGGCCTCCCTACCTCTTCGCAATCTCCATACGCCAACCGAACTTTTACCACTAAATCGAAGTGGAGATCCTTTCCCAATACCGTGGTAGCCTCGTAGGACCATGTTTTAAAAACACCAGTGCATACGATTAAGGCTCTGCCCTGGGCATTCCTTAAATTTTGAAAAAGTGCTCGATTTCTTTCCAACCAATGCGTTCAAACAGACACAGGATAAGAGGTTATACTTTTGAAGACACCTTGGTACACCATGTACAAATGAATACCAGGTTCCACAGCAAGGGACCGAGAACGGAACCCTGCGTGCTTCTCCTGGTGACAGATTTTTCCACAACTAGGTGCGCATCCTTAAATAGAGCTGTTCCGTTAGACAAATATTCACGTACTACGGTCTGGAGGGCTACGGAAACATTGCGGCGTTCCAACTCGTAAAGGACAGAACTCCAATACAAGGAAGAAAATGGTGCCTCTATGTCAATAAAAATTGCCAAAAAATATTTACAGTCGGCGCTTTCCACCTCGGCAAGAGCATTTAAGGTGCAATTCTCGGTGCCAACCCCTTTCATGAAGCCGTATTATTATTTAAAAGTTTTTAAATAATACTAATTTGTCGTGTAATTGTTACACATCTATGTTATGATATATATCTGCTTGAAATCGGGTCATTCTTTTTAATTATGTAGTATATTATATATTTACCCACCGGGTTGGTCTAGTGGTGAACTCCTCATCACCCATCAGCTGATTTCGCCAGCCTCCTTGGCGCGAGTGGTAGCGTCTCTGCTTTCATCCGGATGTCCCGGGTTCGAATTCCGGTCAGGCATGGCATTTTCACTCGCTAAAAATCATTCCTCTCATCCTCTGAAGCAATACCTAACGGTGGTCCCGTAGATTAAAAAAAAAAAATCAGCTCATTTCGAAGTTGAGTTCTAAGGTTCAAATCGTAGTGAAGGCAGTTAGTTACTTTTATAAGGATTTGAATCGTTTAAAAGTACTTTGATCGTGGATACCGGTGTTCTTTGATGGTTGTGTTTCAATTAATCACATACTTCATGAATGGTCGACTTGAGACTGTAAAAGACTACACTTCACTTACATTCATACATATTATCCTCATTCATCCTTTGAAGTAATACCTTACGGTAGTTCCAGAGGCTAAACAGAGAAAATTGAGAGAGTATATATTGTATATTTAGGAATTTATTAAGATTTGAAACTCCATGCATCGTTTAACGAATGATTTTCTTTGAAAGTTAAAATAACTTTTTAATTAAAATTATTTTTAATTATTGAAATTAATTTTTAGAAAATTAGCTTTTTAATTTTACTGGCATCGTAGATCTAGCCTACGCTGCAAGAAGAGAGTATGGTACTTAGCCAAAAAATTGGGTATGAGTGTATTTCATTTTTTGACGTTTCATTTCTCAGGGTCCCCAACGTCAAAAAAAGTTGGGGGTAATTATCATACGTACGTGTGTTGGCATGCTTGATAATTAATAACTTTAGACTGGATAAACCTATTTTAATAAAATCTGGTACAGAAACTCGTGTATATCGGACAATTTATTGATAAACGTTTGTGGTTAATATCTCCAAGGAGTGGAGTAGATAATTTCTTTGGGTTCAATTTTCTCAAAATTTTCAAACATAATCCCAGTTTATATTAAGCTCAGTATATGCGCACATGCTTACCTTACCACTTGAAAAGCATTTGTTTCCAAATTCTTCACCTCTCAAAATGGAAAAAAAAATTTTCGTTTTATTCGTAAGATATTTTTAACAGAATTCTTTTTTATATCTTCCTAGGCATAACAGTACTGGAAACATCAAACAAATTCTGGGGCAGTATTGGTGGTAGGGGATCCAATTAAAGTTTAAAAATATCGGTTTTAGGAATTAAAACGATTTTTTGGTTTATTTTGAATTTTAATAATTTTATTAAAAAAAAAATGTTATCATAATTTACCCTATCCCAAAATTAAATCTTAGATAGGTTTTCATTGGTTGTACGTTTTACAGTGGATTTTTGTTTTTAGTTTCTTCCATTAAACATAGACAGATCAAGAAACGTTTTTGAGGAGAATGGGAAACTTTCTTGGGGGAGGAACTTTATTTTTTGGGAGTGGGGAACAGGAAAAATTAAATAAATATCGATTTTTTGAATTAAAAATATTTTTTATGTTTCATTATTTTTCCATTATATAAGAATAAATAACCAGTGACAGAAAAGTATAACAATTTTCTTGTCAGCTTTTTTTTCATATTTTTAAAAATATGATTAAAATATGGTTAAAACTTTGTACAAATGGTAATAATATTAACGTTTAAAACCAAAACAAAAATTTGTAAAATGAATGATAAAAATGTAATTAATTTTTATCAGTTTACGTAATTTATAATACGTAAATAAATATCGTGTGATGATAATATTTGTAACGGGAAAATATTGTTACGTAATTATATTTTTATATAACACTATAATCTATTGTTTAATTTGTTAAATCTAATATAATTTTCTATATGAAGCGTATCTTATTAAATAATTTCAGTCTAATTTTAAGCTACAGACTGATCATAAATAAAATTGCGTTAAAATCAACGATTTATGAAAAAAATACATTGGAAAAAACATATATATATTTTAAATTATGTTTTGTTTGGTATATTAAAGTGAATATGGAAAAGGAGTATCAAAAAGTGGAAGGGGGAGTATCAAAAGAGTGTAGTGTTTGAGAGTAATAGGAGGGGGGTTAATGAAATGTACGTTTGATTTTCATACAATTATATTATGTACATCATGTTATTTAGTATCTTGTGTGTAGTGACCCTGAAATAATGAATTTAGTGTTAAAACCTAAATAATTATTATACAATACATTATCTATGTTAACTTTTTAGTTCATATTTCTTTATTGTGTGTGTTAGAGGTTGCATAGAGAAATACTGCATATGATTAACATATAATTGAATTGATTTTTAAAGAAGGAATACCAGCACAAGTAAGGTTTTCTTTTAAAAGAATAATTATTTATTATTTAAATTTATTTACTTTTAAGTGATTTTTTTTTTTAGAATTTTTCTTAAAAGCCGATTATTTGTATAACTAAAAAAATGTAAAATTTCTTAAATAGTGTTCATTAGTATGACCAAATATCAATTAATTAACAATCACGTTTAATTTAAGAAATAGACACCTTAGGTCATTAGTGTTTTTTTTTTTTAATTCAGGTTGTGCAAAAAGATATGTAATTCATGAAAATGATACTTAATTTAATTTTTGATCTGATACACTTGATTAGCTTACTACGGTAATTCTTATAAAATAATTGTTGTTCAGGCTTTACTTTATTTATCACAATAAATATTGAACTTAAATATATTCATCAACTATATATTCCCCAATTTAAATATATTCATTTCTGTAAACGTAAGCAAAGTTGCTTTATTCCAGTTTTTTATTTTTATTTTAAAACGTCATACGTATGAAAGAAATTGTTAGTTATTTTATTTATGATAAAACAAGAGCGGAGAATTATAGGTTAGTTTCATTTAAAAATATGTCTTTAATTCTAAGATAAATAAAAATTAAAGTAACAACTTATCAATTCGAAATTATTATCATCCGTTATTTAAGGTTATTAACTCTTTCTTATCATTATTAGCCTAAGTTTGATTGATAAAATTGTTCATTTTATCGAGTAAATTAATAGAAGTTTTTTTATCTAAGTGTAATCTTATCCTAACTAAATTTAAATTCGCCCTAGTAAAAAGGTTTTCGGAAATTTAGCGGCTTTTTGCACCACATATATTTTTTTTTCTTCTACCCTATATTCAAGGATCAAGCAACAAAATTTGCGTACAGTTGTTTAAAAAAAAAGTGATTGTGATTTTTATTGTGCAATGTTTTATTTTTACATTGAAATATTTTTTTTGATGAATTAAAACTTACTGGAATAAAGCTATTTTATATTTATTTACTTTTATTTAAGATCGTTATTATTAGGATTAGGAATATATATATTATATATTTAAAAATATATATATATATTTATAAGTTACGAATTGGTGAATGATTGTTTATTAGATGATCAAGTGTTCTGATAAATATAATTCTTGGATAATTAGAGGTAGTTTACAGTCAAGGAAAATTTTTATTTAGTTAATAAATGAAAATACAATAAAAAAATAATCTAGTATTATTTTTAAATTTTTATTGGCGAAGCAATTTTTTTAAATTCTTTGTTTTTCGTATACTTTCACCGATTGATTACAAAATTATTCTGCTTAAACTCTGATAATTATTTATTTCACATTCGTATGCGTTTTGTACTCAGTAAAATTATTTAAAAATATCCTTTAAGAAATGTTTTGAAGCTTTTTTCGAAGTCATCTCAATTTCTGTAAGAATTTTTATATTTTTTCTGTTTAATTTCAGTTTTTCTAGCTGTTGCTATTAACCATTTACTTTTAGAGATTTTCTAAAGTTCAAGTTTAAATAGATCTATCTTATAAACAGTTATAAGATAGATGTTATCATTTACCGATTTTTTTTAAAGGCTTAGACATTTTGCTTAAAGGGCCTTCTTTTATCTTATTTTATATCTTAATAAATTTCTTCTGCCAGTAATGATCATTTAAGTATGATTAACCATGATTGATGATCATTTAAGTATTTTTTGTTGTTTTGAATATTTTTTTAATATAAAATTTAGAAGCAATAACAGAAAATAGATGTAAAAAAGTGAAAAAAAAAATTAATTTTTTTGTGCAAAGCTCAAGGAATTAAAAAAAGATTTAAGACTGTAGTTTAGAAACTAAATGTGCAGGATCAATCTGCCACTTCTATAATATGGGTTTCATCATGTAAAATGTTTTGTTTGTGATTATATGTTTGTTTTGTAAACGCCCCGATGATGTCAGAGAAAACACCGAGGTCCTCTGGTGAAATTTGGTTTAATATCCCTAAAATAATATACAAAATTTCTAAATATAAAACAAATTTACGCTATAATAATATAAAGACAATTTTTTTTGATAAAATAATTTCATTATATTTTTCTTTTCATTTTTCATAATATGAAAAAGGATTATAAAATTATTAATTTTAATAATGAGAAATAGCCTCAAGAAATAATATTTATAATCTCACGAACATTTACTGTTAAGTAAGGTTTAATTTAGTCATTAACTTAATTAATTTTAGTTTGACATCATACGACATTTACGGCAATTGTTTATAATAACTATAAGCAATGAAATTTTTACGTTAAAAATTTTTAGTCTACAAGATTTGAAACCATTATGGTTAAATTACCAGAAATCGTCATTGTCGTTTCTTATTATATTTTATATAAAGGTTTGCCAATAAATCTTAACTTTTGTTTTCGAATAGCTTATTCCTTCCTTAATTAGTTAGTAATACTCGTATTTTCGATTTAATGGCAGAAATATTTTGTCATTTATCCAGTTCATTTAACTTAAATAACATTTAAGTTAAATGAACTGGATTTAAATAACTTAAATGTTATTTAAGTTAAATGTATTTTACATTTAAATTAGCATTTTACACTTAAATTGCATTTTACATTAGCGATTTCCATTTTATATAAAAACTATTATATAAAAAAAATAGTTTTATAATTTTTTTTATTACTGGAAAATTTATTTTCAAAAAATATTTTAATGATAATTTTAATTTGGTGAATAGAATAAGAAGAAAAACTCCTCTATGTTGGCTGAAATAACTGGATGATAATAGGTTTACCCCAGAGGGTACTTATTTTGGTTCTCAGCTAAAAAAACAAATAATAACTGGAAATGGAAATTATACAAATATTTTTTTTTCTCGGTTTTTATTACGGCGCCTCTAAAATATCTACTTCGGTTATTCTTAACCTTGATTCATTAATACATGAATAATCAGAAGATAAAGTAAAATGGAGGTGTAATAAAAGAGAGTAATAAGTCCATAAAAAAAAAATTGATGTGGACACCACATGACTTTATTTTACGCCTATTAAATTACATATACACATTTTTTTAATATGAAAAGTACAAAAAATTTTACTTCATTAATAACTTCTGATATTTTTTCATATTTTATTTTTTTATTGTTATTATTGAATTATTATTTCTCTTAAAACCTTTCTTACAATCAGAAGTTCATAATTATTAATAAATTAATAATTTAAATTAAAAAAAAGAAGATGAATTCTGATTCACACCGATGTGCCTTGTAAGATCAAAATATTTCATTAATTAAAATTTGATTGGGCTATAACTCTGGAACCAAAGAAAATAAGTACCACTTATGATTTATCATTGAACAACTCTCAACGAGGGCTTATTACTTCAGTTAAGAAGAAATCCAAAATCCAATTTTTTTTGGATTTTAGATTTTTTGGACAGTTTTGGTCCAGTCGATTGCAATCAAAAGGAGAGGCGCACAAGTAGATGTTACAACAGTCCTCCTAAAACCAAAATGTCAACATCCTACGGCTAATCGTTTTTGAGTTATGCGAGATAGATACGTACGTACAGACGTCACGCCGAAAGAAGTCAAAATTGATTCAGGAATGGTTAAAATGGAAATTTCCGTTGAAATCTGATAACCGGAATTTTTCGCGGTTACAATAATTCCTTTACTTCGTACAAGGAAGTAAAAAGTAAAATAAAAGTCAAGTTTTAATTGTTCTCAATAAAGCTCTAAAAAATAAAGGAATCGAATTTTTAAACTAAAACTAAATCCTCTGCCTAAAGTTTACCGTAAATTATTCATAAAGAATCTGACAAGGTCGACAATATCTGGGTCTAGATAAGACAAAACTGATTTTTTTCTATTTTAATGTGTTATTTTTTTAAATAGGCTTATTAGTGTATAAAGCAATTAATTAAAAATAAATAAACAATTTATTTTATTTATGAACTCGTATAAAATAAACGAATATTACGTAGAGGCTAACAGAAGATGCGTGATAGACTTGAATAAAACCAACAAAAAAATTTATTAACTTCCGATATAAAAAAGTAATTCTATAAATTCATTTGTAATCATCACAAATTATAATCTGACCTCAAATAATTTCATTCATTTAAAATTTCATAAATACTTATTTCTTTTATTACAGTTTATTATTTTCTATAGTTTAGAATAATTAGGAACAGTAATTAATTATCTACTTAATAATTTTTTTTCAATTTAATGTGTTATTCTTTAAATTGCCACATTACAATAAATAACCAATAATGAAAAATAAATTAGTAATTGTATGGTTTTTATGTCTTTTTTTTACAAATTACAGTAGTAATATACATTATTTTTACTAATCGATTTATTTTTACTTTCTTGTACCAAGGAAGTATTGTAATCGCGAAAATTTTCGGTTTTCAAATTTCAACGGAAATATCCATTTTGACAACCCTGAATCCATTTTGATTAGTTTCGGCGTGACTTCTGTACGTACGTATGTATCTTACATAACTCAAAAACGATTTGCTGTAGAATGTTGAAATTTTGGATTTAAGGCTGTTGTAACATCTAGGTTTGTATCTTCTCATTTGATTGCAATCGACTGACCAAAGGTGTCCAAAAAAGCCCAAAATCCCCAAAAAATTGAATTTTTGACTTTTTCTTAACTGCAGTAATCAGCCCTCATTGAAAGCCTGTCAACGATATATCTATCATAAGTGGTAGATATTTTCATTGGTTCCAGAGTTATAGCCAAATGCGATTTTAATTAATGAAATATTTGGATCTTACAAGGGGAAGGCACATCGGCGAGAATCCGATTTCATTTCCTTTTTTTAACTTTTTTTTAAATTTAACCTAATAATAATTTAACTTAATTAAAAATTATTAACCTCTCATTGTAAGCCGGCCTTCGTGACGCGAGTGGTAATGTTTCGGCCTTTCACCCGGAGGTCCCGGGTTCGAATCCCGGTCAGGCATGGCATTTTCACACACGCTACAAATCATTCATCTCATCACCTGAAGCAATGTCTAACGGTGGTCCCGGATGTTAAATAAGAAAAAAAAGAACACTAAGTGATCTTAAAAAAAAATTAATAATATGAAAAAAATTCAGGTAATACGCTCAATTATTAATCTATATGTAATCAAAGTAGAAGTAATATCTTAATGTTAAAAAAATTTGATGCTAATTATGTACTCTCTTTAAGAATAAATTAGATGAAATTTAAAAAAGTAGAGGGAAAAAAACATACGGTAAAACAAAATAGTAGCACACTACTATTTTGAGCTGACCACAGTCAGCTCATTAATGAATCACTTATTTCAGCAATTTCGCTATGTAGAAATAAGTACTTTAAATTTTATTTTGTCTGAAAGATTATTAACCAAAATGAAAAAAATAAAGCAAGAGATTAAGTTTGGTATTTATTAATTGAACGTCTATGATAATATAAAGGCATGACTATTATTATTTCCATTAAAATAATATATTTGTATTATTTGACTTTTTATTGATAAGATGGAATTATTAATTGTTAAAAATCAAAAGAATGGACAAACGCAAATCGAACATTGATGCATTGTCATTCGATTTATTGGATAATTGCTTTGCCAATTGAAGCAATGAAATATTGATATTTTTAATGTATTAACTCTTTTTAAAAAATATGAAAAACCTTTTTTTATCCGATTTCACCAGAAAGGAAAAAACGTTTTTGGATGGTAAGTTTTCCGATTGTGTCTCTACATCTTCAGATTGCGTGTGCCAGCTTTTATGAAACAGGCTACCAAAAATGTTTTCTCAACTACATGATTAAACTGTTCTTCCGAACAACTAGTATCTGATTCCAAGAAAGACAAATGATATCTCGTTAATTAAAAATAAAATTAATTCATGACTGTTTTGTTTTTTGTTATTTAACGTTTGGTTCAGTTATTAATTCTTCTCTTGTAAACTTAATATTTTTGTACGTACCTAAATCAGTCGCAATTTTTTTTTATAAATTGAAAATTTCTATAAATGTTTTATTATAAAGTTAATATTTTGTTAATTCCTGGAATTGTAATTGTTAAAATTTTCTTGCCATGAGACTCCAATCCGACGGAACAATAGATTGAAATTTTGAATAAATAAATTAAATAAACAAAATTTCAGAACTAGACAGTAGAATTTATTTCTTTCAAATTGAAAAATTAAAATTGTTTTAAAAGTTACAATGTGGGAAGGAAATTAATCAGTAAAGTATAGTATACATAATATCGGATTTCGTAAAATGTTATGTATGGGAAATAATTATAAAATAAAAAAAAAATCATTAATTACAAATAATTTTTGATAAAAATACGAGTATAAAAATAATTTACTAAATAAATATATATTGGAAAATAAATAAGTGTAATTTTAAAATAAATTAAAAACGTAATATAAGGTTAAGGTTAAGAAAAAAAAACAAAAGAAAAGAAACAAATTATAAATTTCATTAACAAAAAATATGGGTTGCAGATTTCTTTTTTGAAAGTTGGAACTCTCGACGTTCAAATCCTAGTAAAGTCAGTTACTTTTATACGATTTGAATACTATATCGTGGAGAGATCGAGATTGATTTCACAATACTTAAAAAGTTTGTTTTTTCTTAAATAAGTAATTAAAATATCCGTTTATTGTGATATTGAGAACAAGTTAATTTGGGAAAAAAATTTTTAAAACTGAAAGTGATATCCAATATTTTTAAATCTGTTAGTCCTTCTCGGGGTAGAAAATACAATTAAATAAACAGGGCATAAAAGATCGAGTGGTTACTCGATCTAAATTGATAGCTTTATGTCCTTAACCTATGTTCTTACACTATAAGTATATCCAGCATCAATCTTTAAATATTAATAAATTCCTGAGTTTACTCTTTAGATAGATGTGTTGGTACAACTTATAGACATCATATAATGTGGAGTTTTTGTAGTCAAGCTTTATTTTATCTTTCTTTTGCATTCTACTTGTTTTGATATTCAAGTTTAAAGAATATACTGTGTCTTAATATTTATAAGATAACTCAATCGTTTGTTCACTTAATGAAATTAAATTTATACGACGTTTACAAAATTAGGAAAAGGTATAATTTTACGAGATGAAATTTGAAAGAATTATTTTAGAGAAAAAAAGCGAGAAAAGATAATAAATAACATTATAAAAAAAACGATTATTAGGATTGATAATTTTTTCTTTCTTTTGCCACAAACCACATAGCTGTAACTTGTAATAAATTTTTGTAATCATGGAAAGACTTTATGGACACCCTACATCCGGACCAATATCTTACGTAATTCAACCGCAATATTTTTGTTTTTCCTTCACCTCCTTTCTCGGATTATCCCCTGCGATATTCAATGTAACATGGAACAATTTTTCTCTTATTTCTCGATCTAAATTGATAGCTTTATGCCCTTAACCTATTCTTATACTATAAGTATATCCACTGTCAATCTTTAAATATTAATAATATTTCAAATCGTAAGTCAGTTCAAAGAATACAGTCATGTCTGAAATAAAAATTTATGAAAAGAATGTCTGTAATAACCTCAAAACCATAAATATTGTTATGACCAACTATTACTATATTACATTGGTATTATTACATTAAGGAGAACTTGGCACTTCTAATGAACATAAGAACTAAATAAAATAGGCTGGATTTTTTGTATAATTGTATTCAGACTAAAAGGAATCAGGATATCTAACTTTATTCGGTTTGCACGTAGCCACATTTTATGTTTAATCATGGTATGGGAAACACAATTCGACAGGTCAAAGGAGAAATTTTTACCGAATCACACAAATTCTAACTACTCGGTAATATTGTTAACCCTTAAAATAATTTTTTCCTGCTTAGCCTCCGGGAATCACCGTCAGGTATTACTTCAGAGGATTATTTGTACGAGCGTAAATGAAGTGTAGTCTTGTATAGTCTCAGGTCGACCATTTCTGATGTGTGTGATTAATTGATAAATGGTATTATTATTGTCGATACCGGGTAGGTCTAGTGGTGAACACGTCATCGCAAATTAACTGATTTCGAAGTCAAGATTTGTAATTTTCAAAAACTAGTAAAGGCATTTATACAGATTTGAATACTAGATCGTGGATACGGATGTTCTTTGGTAATTGGGTTTCAATTAACCACACTTCAGGAATTGTCGAGCTGACCTGAAGAAGATAACTGTTCATTTACATTCATATATACCATCCTCATTCATCCTCTGAAGGCTAAACAGATAAAAGGAATATCATTATTTCAGGTAGACCGAAAAATTAATCTATTCTTAATGTTTTTGTACAGCATTATCGAGTTATTGTAACGCTTAATGCAAGAGATCTGTTATAATGGAATTTGGCAATTTTGGTTCTGTCTTTTCATTTCATCATTCAACTGTGATATGTAATATTGGTATTATGATATCAGCTGTAATACTAGTAATAATACTAATTTAAGTATTAGGACTGATAATATTATCAATAATAGTTGAGATTAACCATTAATACGAAGTCATGGTGGAGATATCATTATGGAGGGGAGTTACAAGTAATGATCACATAATTTGCTTCTTCTCTTTTATTCTTAATAATACCGGAAGCTCAGAAAAAGATATGAAAGGTAGTAAGGAAAATGAGAGTTTTTGTTTAGGGTAAGTTCTTCAAAAATCCTACTGACGTGGTCTGTTGTTTTTTTGTACAAAGTAACGAAACAAACTTCATTACAGTTGGTGTGGCATTGGTGTTATATAGGTGGGACTAATAACGATTGTTATAAAATCATATTTCTCTCCATGGATTATAGCAGTTGCGCATTTATACTAAAAATTTAGATAGTTACATAAATAATAAATTAAATAATGTTGGAAAATATCAGATTTTTTGTGAATTTTTAACAGTATCCTTGTTAGTTATTTCTGAGAATATTTTATTTAACTCGTGTATTAAATAGTTTAATTTATATACAATGTTGCATAGATATTTATTATTAATGGGGTTTTTAGAAACTCTACGAATAGAAAAATATTATTATTGATGCCAATAGCAATATGAATTAATTTAGGTTAGAGAATATTCGACCTGTTCATTTTAAATCAGGTCGAATATTCTACGTTTGGAGTATGTAAAACAAATTGTTGGGGATGTAGGATGTAGAGGGTATACTGAAATGAAACGACTAGCACTAGATAGGGAATCTTGGAGAGCTGCATCAAACCAGTCAAATGACTGAAGACAAAAAAAAAAAAAAAAAAAAAATTTAAATCATGTGGTATAGTCATAGAGAGATTGGACAGTGAATAATTTACTAGGAAAAAATATTTAGGCACGATATGTAAAATTACACTAATGTATGTAAATATTTATACTTTAATATCAAGTTGATAATAGTACCAAAAAAAGATAAAACGAAGTAATTTTAAGCTATTATTAACCATAATATTTTATTATAAAATTTTGTAAATTTGCGATGAATTTATAAGTCTTAAAATCTGTAAATAATATTTATTTTTATTTGTATTCTGTAATGATAAGAGAAATTAAAATTACTAGGGTTAATAATATAAAATAAATACGTATTAATTTATTTGTTTTATTCTTGATGAGATAATACACTGATTGTCTCACTGTACATAAAATAAAAATGGAATAATTTGATGGTATTTTATCTAATCTATAATGAATAAATAAATAGTGAACTTCCTGTTTTGAAGATATTTAAATATGATATAATTTAGGAATATTTTAAATTTACGTTTCTTGGAAATTTTTGATATTTTTAAATTTTAATACTGACCACAATAACTAACTTTGTATATGTTTTTAGAAGTATTTAAAAACAAGTTTTAAGTCACAACTTTGGCCACTTAATTTTAATTTATTTCTACTCTAATTTAAATTCGTATTTTAGAAGCAATTAGAAGTCCTAAATCTATTCTATACACAATTAATGCGTTAGAGTTTGTTGTTGATTTACAGTATTGGTCCGTAAACAAATTCCTTCGATCGTATCAAGGATACATAGAACCTTTTCATATCGTTTAACAAAGTTTCTTCTATTCTTCTAATTTGGAAAAAAACGTATGAGGGATCAGATGTAGTTAAGAATGATATGAAAGGATGTTCTACACACAGAAGAACTGTAACACGAGGAAAACCTCCCAGCTAGAGAATAGCTTGAAAATTCATTCTTCCAGCTGTTGAGTAATTCAAAACCTCTTGGAAAATAGGAAAATTTTGACCTCGACTGGGAGCAGATCATTAATGTTTATTGATTCTGCGCTGAACAACTTAAATAATTAAAATATGAATCTTAACCGAAATTTAAACCTGCTCCTGGCCTATACGTTTTTCCTAATTTAAAAAAACGGGTCAGGCCCTGTTAGGCAAAGATGAGAAGACCTGCAAACCTATGCATCCTTGAAACGATCGAAGGAATTTGTTTATGGACTTTTACTGTGAATCCACGACAAACCCTAATTGACTAACTTGGTATAGAATTTTTTTCCATATATTTAAGAACCATTCGAAACAAGTAGTCTTAAAAGAAAAAGCCTCCCATCTATATATTACATATGGGTTTATTCATATATAAATTAATAGTTAATATAATCTTCTACCTTACCACCACGTTTATATATACTCCAGATCTTTCGGCTTACTTGGAAGGCATCATCAGGAGTTAAAATTAAAGCGTTTAAAATCAAAAGTTAAAAAATCATAGTTAAAATTTAAAAACTATACATATATGTACATAATATATGGAATATGGAATGTGAAAAAAATAAAATTTCAACTAAAAGTGTATAAGCCTCCTACGAAATATTGAGATATGTAAAAAGGTATTCTACTATTTGAGTAAAATTTTCAAATACGGGATTCACGTTGACTTACCTCTCTACCTCTTGACTAATTGTAACCAAAATTTATCCAACAATATTTCATAGAAACTACTTGTTCCGGTCTAGAGAAATCGAACAAAAAACAGGAAAAATAGATACTTACGTACTTAGTTACAGAAAACTTCCTTCACGAATTTTTCAATGCTAAATTGTGTTTTTTTTTTTGTTTGTTTTTAGTGAAGGGGAGCTCATGATCTATAAAAACTACTACGTGCAACATTTGATTAAATTATAATACATTCCCTTTCTAGTATATTGTTTAACTAAATGAAATGTTCCAGATCGCATTCGCCAAACTACAGGAACTGATTCAGGATACCAAAATAAGCAAAAAAGTTCATATCGACATAAGTCTTATTTTACTTTGTTTTCCCTCTGGACGCTTTTCTGTGATTTTCAACAAAAAGATTATTTCTCAGGAACGGGTGAACTTACTTTAATTAAATTTGGTAAATCTAAGACTAGTGTCTTCTACAAAATAGAAACTTTTAAAACGTCACCTTCAAAAGTTTTAAAAGGCGGGCAACTTAATTTTCTAATCTTCAATATCTTTGTAATTATTTGTTTGAATAAATTTTACTTTTAAAAAATTTATGAACAAAATGACACCTCATTTGTAAAAACCCTTGTCAAATAGAGTTATTGCAGACAATTAACCCGGAAGAACGCTTGCGCATCGTAATGCAAGCTGCTAATTTTTTTCCTCCACTAAATGTAATAAAAATTGATTAATAATAAGTAATAATAGTAAATTAATAAAAATAAATTAATAATAATAAAAATTATCACCTTCCATTATGGTGGGCAAACGTACTGCCGGGTTAATTGTCTGCAATAAATCGATTGTTTGTCAACGGAGTTTTACAAATAAGGTGTAATTCTGTTAAAAATAAAATGCTTAATAAATTTTATAAAAGTAAAAATTTGATCAAACAAATAATTACAAAAATAATATTGAAGATTAAAAAATTAAGATGGCCGCCATTTTGAAATTTTTGAAGGTGACGTTTTCAAAATTCTTTATTTTGTAGAACAAGACACTAGTCTTAGATTTGCCAAATTTAATTAAAATAGGTTTATCCGTTACTGAGAAATAATTTTTTTTTGTTGAAAATCACAAAATAGTGTCCAGGAGGGAAACAAAGCAAATAAAGATTTATGGTCGATATGAACTTTTTTTGCTCATTTTGGTGTCTTGAATCAATTCCTGAAGTTCGGCAAATGTGTCCCAGAACACTCTGTATATAGTAAAACATAAATTTTTAAATTGGTTTGATATTCAATTTATAAAAATTTATGAGAAATGAAAATTTCCTAAGAAGCAAGCAAAATTTCCAACAGTGATCGATAGATAAATTGATTAGATATCCTTTTAGGTTTAGTGTAAATGTAAGTATATATATATATATATATATATATATATATATATATATATATATTTTATAATGAGAATTGAGAGTTTTTTAGGATAGAAGAAGTCATAACAGAAAGTAAAACAGAAACATAAATAATATTTATATTTTATTATGTTGTACCTAAAACGTACTGTTATTTTCTTTCTGGGTCCTTAAAGAAAGCAATCCCCTTTTTTCACAGCACTGATATCTCACTATTCCCGGTAAAGAGCTGGAATGTATCTTCCACCAATAACAACGAAAATAAGAATAAAATGAACAAAAACCATATTTAATATTTTATTTAAAGTAACTGATGCAACAAAAATTCCCGTCTTCACAACAGTCAGTCACACAATGATGTGTCATAAAAGGTGTTATAAAATTAATAGAAAACATATAAATCGTTTTCAGCATTTTGATATCCTAATTTATCAAAAATACGATTAATTTATCTTCAGATACGATTGTAGGTACTTTTCGGTGCATTATCAATACACGAAAACCAGTATTATCGAAAAATACTGAGCATTAAATTATTATTCCCTAAAAGTAATTCAATTTTTATTACTAATTCTCAATTAACTTAAAAAAAAAAATACTTTCAAATTGTACTGGTTTCATTCACACTAATGTTATTTAGTTCATAAGTTGTACTTTGATAATCAAAATAAACATTTTTTAAAGATTTTATTTTTGCTTGTTACGGTATAGCTGTGGCCGTGTGTTAGAAATTTAATAATTCACTTCTTAATAATAGTAAAAATATTATTTTATTCCCTATTAAATTTTTGTTTAATTTTATTACTAAAATTTTCCTCAAAAAAAAAATTAAAATACCTTTCGGCAGAAGGAGAAGGTAGATTTCACCGATGCTAAGTAGGAGATAAAAAATATTTCACCTATAAATTAAGAAAAACCTCAAATTTACTCAATACAATAGTTACATGTGAAAAGATTTTCACATGTTAGCGTACGACAAGCCCATCTTCATACAATTCCAGCAAAACTTTGGTCATCCCTTGCCGTAAAGGTTGGTCATATCAAAAATTATTACAGACAAAGGTTTTAGGTAATGTTTAGAAGGTTAAAAACCACATTAACCGATTCGGTACTGTGCCTATTAAAAGAGGTATGATGTTCTTTGTCTTCAAAACCTCAATTTTTATGGGTGTATGAAGTCAGGCCTCGTTGGGATGCCACCGACGGAAATGTCTCGGTAGACATTTACATCAGTGATTTATCTCAGCTTTTGCTTTCGCTGCAGGCCTCATCCGGAATCTTGAATGTCCTACATCGTTTCCCTCTAAACTAACTAACCGAGTTCGCGGAAGCACGAATCCCGCGCCTGTTTCTACATTATACAAAGCCAATTTGTGCGTAAATGTCTCATAATATTCGAGGCGATTGAATAAACAACTAACCACGAAAAATATTATACGCAACAACGAAATTTATTCCTAGTTCCCTTAGTATGAACTCAACTTTCAGTTCATACCCCCTGACTCCCAAACCTTTACCAACAAAATTCCCCATTTACACAAGTCTCTGTACCAAATTTCATCAAAATCGGTTTACTCAGTGAGTGTTATTAAGCTTCAAACACACATGCACACGTACGAATATTTCCCCTTTTTTATTTATGGGTTTCCTGGATGATGAAACGTCGAGAAATGCAAATAAATACCCCACACCCTATATTTTGATTGATTACATATTTTCTCTCTTGCTGTAGAACTATGCTACTACGAAAGTAAAATTAGCACTTTTCTTTACAGTATTATTTTAATTTTGAGGATAATTATAATATACTACATCTTCCCTGCGCTGGCTGTACGGTGTTGTCGAGAGCTACATCATAAATGATTTTAAAGAAAATCGAGTCGTAGTTCTAACAATGATCGCTTAAAAATAAGGTAAAAATGAGGCTGTACACAAAAGGTTGATTAATAGTACACAGGTACTTCTAGTTGGTCGAGTGGTAGCGTTTCGGCCTTTCATCCGGAGGTCCCGGGTTCGAATCCCGGTCAGGCATGAAATTTTCACACGCTACAAAAATTGTCATTCATCTCATCCTTTGAAGCAATACCTTACGGTGGTCCCAGAAAAAAGGGTACTCTAGTTGAGATTGATAAGAAGATGACGTTGGAGTACTTTACGTGTTGAGACATCGAGAGAAGTTCGATTTTCGTTTCACGTAATTCAAGAAAAAATGAAGGGAAACTGAAGCTCAGATCGGATCGAAAATGATACGGTTGAAAACAATAGTTTCTCAAATCATCCAGCTCTTTATTTCAGTCAGCTGTTATTTAAAGTTTAACTGTCCTGATGGTTGCTACGTTTGGTAATAGACATGATGTATGGAGAAGAAGAAAAACGTTATTAAGAAAAAAGGTTTTTGAAGAAAAAATTATTTTTTTGTTTTTTTTTTCCATAAGAGAAATAATGTTAATACTTTATACTCGTTCCTTTGCTCTAGAACATGAAATACCGTTTGTTCAATATTTCGATAAATTTAAAATTTCATATGTTATTATTCCAAACAAAAAATAAAAAAAAGATTTATTATTTTTCGGTCGTCATCCGTTATCCAACCCCCGGTCTGTCGAACTTCATTACCCTAGGATTTATATAACATTTATTGCTGCGCTTGTTAAAGACTGTTTTAACGAAATTTATAATTTAAGTTCTTGCTTATTCCTGTCTTATTTTAAGATAGTCCCCATCAAGAGATTGATGCAATTATGATTACTACGTTAGACTTTAGAAAGTTCTCACTTGTCGGATTACATTATGGATTGTTTGATATTTATTTTTAAGATTACGTCAGTACAGTGTTCGAGAAGTGTTGTACTGTTACTGTAACCGTTGTAATAATTACAACTCGGTATCCTTATGGATCTTCCTGCAAATCTGTTTGAATTGTTTTTTTATCAAGAGATAAAATGAATCGAGGTTGTTTCAAAGTTTTCATATTTTACTACAACATAAACTGTGTAATCGGGGGCACGACGTAGCGTTAAATATTTTGAATGATCTAGAACTGTGGCGGTGCAAGAGTAGGCAGTGCCGAGTCGATATACAAATGCGGCCTAATACGTGGTTGCAGGGCTCTCTAAACTAAGGCATGATAAAATTTTACTATTTACTTATTACTTATGGAGCTATGAAATGTCTGACGCCTTCTGTAAACACGAATTAAATATCAACCACAACGCAATTGTTGCCTGGAGAAATTACCTGCGAGAAGCTTTTAAAATCAAATTGATGTCCCAGGTCTGACAGTAGAGAACGACAAGTCTTTCTATTCGTAAGGAGGAAGAACAATTTCGGTAGGGTCTCAAAAGCAGTGGGTGTTCGGAAGATTATGCTGTAGAACGGGGGAATATATCATGTTCGCAGTAGGTAATAATAGTTCAGCAGATACTCTTAATTCTAGTAGAGCATATTACACCAGGCTCAATAGTAATTTCTGATCAGTGAGCTATAAAATAATATAGATCATTTTAACAAACCCACCGGCTTGGTCTAGTGGTGAACGCGTCTCCCAAATCGGCTGATTTGGAAGTCGAGAGTTCCAGCGTTCAAGTCCTAGTAGTCAGTTATTTTTATAATTGACTACACCACGGATTTGAATACTATATAAAAGTATTTAGTATCCGCGGATTTGAATACTATATCGTGGATAACGATGTTCTTTGGTGGTTGAGTTTCAATTAACCACACATCTCAGGAATAGTCGAACTGAGACTGTACAAGACTACACTTCATTTAGACGCATACGTATCATCCTCATTCATCCTCTGAAGTATTATCTGAAAGGTAATTACCAGAGGCTAAGCAGGAAAAAGAAAGGTCATTTCAAAAGGAATTATGAGTACAGTACTACGAACCGTACGCAGAATTTCATTGATCACTCTTTGACAAACAAAAACAAAAAGGTTCCGTAAATCAGGCATAACAAGAGAATTTCTGGACTGCTACTTATACGAATTCTTTTGGTGGAAAAAAGTGAAAATGGATGATCGTAATGTGTTTCAAGCAATTCTGAAAGGTATGCAGCTTTTTGGCCTATACAATAAATATTTGTGTTCGTATATAAGTATTCATTGTTTCAAATATCATTATCTCAGTTTTATTAATTTGTATTTAAATCATTTTAATTTGCAGATTTTTATGGACATTTATTTATATGCACAATTTTATTGATTTTTAAAAAATGTAAAGTAATCTAAGAATTTAAGCCAATTTCTGCCAAAAATAAATGCGGAGCGGAAAATGGAGGCAACCATTTTTTATTTAATATATAAAACAATGTCGCGCCAAATTTTGTACAATGTAAAAAAAAAAAATTAAATAATATAATAAAAACCAAAAAAACACGTTTAGCGTCATATTAAATAATATTTCTTTAATTAATGACTATTTAAATTTTTTTGTAATAAATAAAAGAAAAAGATAAACTTTAACATAGATAAGAGTAATTATTTTTCTGAATGTCTGATTTTATCTCAACAATAACAACAATAATGATGTTAAATTACAATATTATTATTTTTTAATAGATGAAATTAAATAGTGCTGGATTCATTAGTATTGTAATAAAGGCATAAAATTATGACCTATTAACTAATGTCTAATCTGATATAAGTTCAATAAATAACATTTTTTAATTTAATCCTTTTTGTTCATTATCAAATTAAAACTATTAAAGAAATATACTCCATTATTAAAGTTAATTCATTAATTTTATACATAAATATATAATTTTTTTTAATAATATAAATTTTATTTTTTGATAATAACCAACAATTACGTACAGACAATCAAGGATCTTTTCATCATTATCAAACAAAATACGTCATAAATATGTGTGTATTTCAGTAACGACTTGTTTGTTTTACTGCTTGCATGAGTCATGTAATTCATTTGATGATTTTAGTGTTCATCAGACATAATTTCATACCATAGCGTTAGTCATTAATACTAAATTTATGTCATACACTGTCATATATCATAACAGAAAATAGCATTCTATTTTTAGTGCAATAATATTTTTAATTATTTTCCAAGAAAATAAAAATGGAGTTTTTTATTTTAGCAATAACAAAAAGTAATCGGCAGATTAATTAAATTGTTATTGCAGATTTTTACATGAAGAAAGACAATAATAATATATCACCATACTTGCAATTAAAGAACTGCGTGAAATACTAATGAAATTTAACATTATGTAAAATAGTTAAATATCTTATTTTTCTGTTTAATTTTCATGTAAGGTAAAAATATGAAATAAAAAAAGGTTTAATTTCTAAAACATATTAGAAGTCAAAAAAATAAAAAAAGAGTACTGTATATACTGATTAAAAATTAAAATACCTGGTTAAAAAGAGATGGAGGAAATATAAGAATAAGTAGATGGAAAAGTAAAAAGTGGAGAAGAAGGAAAAGAAACAGAATAAGAGGTTAAAATGTGTGAGAGGAGGAAATGAAAAATTGCAAGTTTTGCTGTTATAAAATTGAAGAGTCTGCTTTCAACTCCTCTGAAGAGGAGCCAACTCCTCTTTACCAAAAATTAAGTATTTTATCTGTATTCATTAGCTTTACAATGTGCTAAAGTTATTTCGTTTTAATAATACAGGGTCATTCACGGAAACCGGATGTTTTTAAAATAATCATAAAAAATTGAATATATTTACTTTAAAAAAGTTTTATTCGTACTGAAACACTTGTTAAATCAAAGCATTTGTTACTTACTCATGAACGAAAAATTATGTCCGACAAGTGATGTCCATTTTGGGCAATACATTGTTGTAGCCTTTCGCGGTAACAGGCCTCAATTCTTTGCAGCATGTCTACATCAATCTGGGTGACGTGATGACGAACTGCGATCTTTAGGTCCTCCAATGTACGCGGTTTATTGCCGTACACACGCGATTTCAGAAACCCCCCAGAAAAAAAATACAACTACTCAAGTCGGGGGACCGAGGGGGCCAAGGAATGTCGCCGAATCTGGAAACGATCCGTCCCGGAAACAAGTTACGGAGAACAGCCATCGTTGCCCTCGCTGTGTGCGCTGTAGCTCCATCCTGCTGCAATAACACATTTTGAAAATCGATTCCCCGGTTTCGCAACTCAGGGATGAAAAATGTATTCAACATCGCAATGTAACGATCAGCTGTTACAGTTACGGCAGCGTCATTTTCTTCAAAAAAATATGGTCCAATAACACCGACCTTTCCTATTGCACACCAGACAGTTACCTTTGTGCTATTAAGTGGTCTCTCGTTAAGCTGATGTGGGTTTCTTTCTGCCCAATACCGGCAATTCTGTTTGTTGACGAAGCCATTCAGATGTAGTCACTCATTAACAATAACAAATTTTCATTTTCTTCAAAAATGGTAAGCATTTGTCGACAAAATTGTAATCGCTGCGTGAAATCTTGCCCGTTTAACTGCTGCACGACGGCTATCTTGTAAGGATGGAAATGCAGGTCTGTATGCAGAATTCGTCTTACCGTACTTGTGCTCATTTGAAGCGCTGCTGAATGCCTCTGAATAGAGTGGCGTGGGCTTCTGACAATGGCTTCCCTTACTCGTTCGATGCTCTCCGGAGTGCTAACAGTTCGTCGGGGACCCGGTGGTTTTTTCTTCAATTTTGAACCGCTTGTTCGAAGGTTGTTTACCCATCGCAATATTGAGTTACGAGAAGGGACACTTGCATTACGATGGATATTAAACTGACGACGGAATTCTCGCTGAACAGCAGTTACGGATTCGTCATTTCGCACAAAACTGTCATACGCGTACAGGCATTGGTCTAGCGTCCACGGCTCCATCTCAACGACTAAAATGTAATTGCTATGAACAAAGGAAACGTCAGATACCAGCCACGTGCCTCTCCCACCACGAACGCCCGAGTACAACCCACTTCAAAAACATCCGGTTCCCGTGAATGAACCTGTAGAAAAAAAACAAGTAAAAATTCTGAGTTAGATTCAAATTAGGACAGCTTCTCAGAATTATAGCTTTTCATAACCGGCCAACACTGAAACTAAGTTGTGAGTTCTGATGGACCCCATTTCTCAATATGGCTGCTAATGTGCTTTTATATGCAGTGAAAAAAACGTACTACTCTTTTCTAGAATGTATTTTTTTGTGAGGGTTATTAGATTAATTTGGTTTAAATAATGTATCCTGAAAAACTATGAATAGTGCCGGACACATCAATGAAGGTAATACAAAAATCTAAATAAAAACTCATTTCGTTATTTTTTAAAAATTGTTTACAATTTTAGTTTTAAAGAGCTGTTGTCATTTTATTTAATGAACATCATAATTTTTTATTACCTACTAGCCGGTCGGGACTCGCTTCGCTCGCCCGATTATCTACCCCCAGGGTCGCCTTGAGCCGAGGTCCCAGGTTGGCCCGGATGAACCCCAAAGCTGACTCAGAGGTTACCTGCGGCCAATCCTAGAGCCACAGAGCTTGCTTCGCTCGCTATTCCTGTCTATCAAAGGACTTAGTAACCTGGTCCCCCGCAAAGTACGTTACGCTCATGGTTGTGAGAGTAATACTGATGAATAACAATTAATGTATTTCAGGCTTTATAGAAACTTGAAAAAGAAACTAAATTAGAAAACACAGAATAATAGAAACTACGGTAACTAGAGTACATACTCGTACATCTTTGACTACAAAAAAATTCATAACTTATTTCTGTTCCCATGGTGACAGAAATATAATAGTGAAGTAAAAGGATTAATATATTTTTTATTTAATGAATATCTCTAATTCGCAATTTTATCCCCAAGGGAGCTAGGGCCTCGTTATACGGCTTAAACCTTCCCTGAGTTAAGACGACCACTGTATCTTACAAATTTGAAAGCGATCGGTCGGTTAGTTTTCGCGTAATATCAGAATAAACAAACAAAAGTTTTGCCCTTAGATATACTGCATTCACAGGTATTGCATAAATAATTTTTAGTTTATTAATCTTCATAAGAATTTTATGTTTTCTTTGCACAATAATTTTTTTTAAAACTTGCATTATTTTGTCCATAAAAAATTGCAGTTTTGTAAAACTAAATGAATTTTTCTCATTTTGTTTGCTTTTGAAATTTAAAAATTCAAAAGTGGCCAACTCCTATGCTCTAAGTTTTAAATATAGCCAACTCCCCGATCTGAGTTTCAAAACCAGCCATGTGGATTTTCAAACTTAAGTAAATCTATAAAAAAGAAAAGATCGTCCTGCTTATAAAAACCAACTTTTAATGAGCCTGGTATCCAATAAAAATTTTATAAAAAAAAATATCAGCCCTTTAATATGACTAAAATTATGATTAAATATTATCTTCCTGACATGAAAACATTGGAGTTTGAAACCGAGCTCTTCAATTTGCAACATAAAGAGTAATATATTCTGTTATAAAACAGTGTCCAAAAATTAAACATTTAATTGATTCTCAAAAACTGTCTCATCCATATTTTTAAATTTTTAAGTAGATACAAAGCATATAATTTTCTTGTCATCTCTTTATAACTTGATTTTAAATCATTGTTTGAACTAATTACAAAGGTTTTTTTTTTGTTACTCAAAATGATCGCATATTAGTGATTTTTTTTTTAACTGAAGTTTTAAAATATCCGATAACTGATTTTAAATTACAATTTTGACAGAACTTTTTTTCTTAAAAAGCTTTAATTCAGCCAGATTTAAAAAAAAGAAAAGTAGGTTTTTGAAACTATAAAGTATTAAAATAGTTTGTAATGAAATGTATCACAGACTAAAAAAAAAAATTTAAGTCATTAGAAAAATGTTAAAATATTTATTATAGTTATAAAAGCATTTCGGAACATTCCGAAATATATTTAAAATATGGATCATTTTCATCATAAGGAGTTTAATCAGGCAGTGATTGAAATATTACACATTTCATTTTGGTGTTAACCATTTCTTGTTAGTTAACAATGCTGAGAAAATAGTCTAAAATTTTTTTTTGTTAACTAATCCACTGTTTACCGAACTGGTTTTTTTAACTTTGTGACGTAACTTTAATTGCGTTTTTTTGTACTTCCATGAGTTACTTTTTTCCTTATCTGCGTTTTCTCTATTTCCACGAGTTACCTTTTTCCTTGTCTAGGATCAAAGTCTTTACAACTTCCTTTACTAGTTTTTCTTCCTTTTAACTAAAATTAGTTACAAGTTACTAATTAGGTACAATTAGGTACAAATTTAATATTTTTTTCTTTTTATTTAGGCTTTCTTATCTATTGATAGATCTTGAAAGATTTCCAGATTCTCAAAGACCTTTACTAGAAATTGAACTCGGTAAGAATCAAATATTTTGCCCCCTAAAATATTGTTAACACAATAAAACTGTTAGCGCGTAACGTTGAATATGCTAAAAAGTCGTCAATCTAACTGGTACATCAAAATAAAACACTACTTATACAGATAAGTTGGTTGAGATAAGCAATTTATTTAATCAATGTATAAAATTATTATCAGCATATTGAAATTAAGAATATAAATTTAAAAAAAATTAACGGTGGAAATGGAGACGGTTAGTGAATATGTTTGGAGTAGAGCAAAGATAACCGTGCGAGTATATTTAATGGTAACCACATACAATTCTATTTTAATATAATATTTTATGAATAATAATAATAATAATAAATTAGTTTTACATTTCATTAAATTAATTTTATATTGTTTTGTTTTCCAGATTTGGCAGAGTGCTAACCTTTCTGCCGTGTGGGGTAACTTCGTCATTTCCTTTCTCTACGTTTATTAAAAAAAAATATAAAATTTAAGGTAACACATAAAATACATTCTTTTTTTTATATATTTTTTATTTTAAAGGAAACTTATTTATTGAACCAAACAGATTTCCTCTTGTATTTGTTGCAGTAATTATTATTATTGTTATTATTATTATTGTACATTTTTTCCAATAATCATTGAATTCCTTTAATGTAGCACTCCAGTTTCGTGATAATATTTTTATCTTCCTAAAATAATATTTCCTCAATCAAACAAAATCTTTAATTATATCTTTCCTATGAACAAATATTTTGAATCTATATTCCAAATATTTGCCATCATTTTAATAATATTCTTCAACAGTTCTTTCTAGTAATAAATAAAATAATCTTATTTGAATGACATATATAAAGTCATACTTGTTTTTATGTCTATCTGATTTTTCTTCTCGGTGCTTTCTTATCTAGCTCATTTTAAAATCTTTTTATTTTGTAATTTAATTTTGTGTTAACCCAAAATAATTTATTATTTTTATTTATTATAAAATTATTTATATTTTTGTTAACACAATACGTTTTTGTCTATTTTTGTTTTTTATTTAATGTTATATTTTAAAGTAATAATTTTACAACTATCTTTGTATTTTATTTAACGTTTATAATTATCGCTATCTGTCGATCTCCATAGCAGAGTGTTAGCATCTCCGCCTTTCATCCAGAGCTCGGGGTTTGAATCTCGGTCAGGTGTGGCATTTTTCATACCCTACAAATTTCCATTTTCATATTCCAACGTACATCGCAATCTCGTAGGGGGAAGATACCCACCTTGTGACGTTACCGGTCGTCACACCACCCCCACCGTTCCGAGCACTGAGGGGCTTTACCGAAGATCATCTTTATACCCTCTAACTGATTACATCTCACAGTCATCAGCCAGACCTCGGTCGGGATACCACCGATGTAAATGCCTCGGCAGACATTTGCGTTAGTAAAATACAAATCAAATTTTGCCTTCACGTAGGTCTCAAACCTATCACGTTAATCATTTTCACACTTTCACAAGCTACAGCTCCAAAACGGTAAGTCGTACAAGAAAATTGTTTGAATAAAAGTTGTCTGTTTTTTGTGATTAACAACTTTTTCAAATGCAATACAGACGAAAAACAAATTTTTCCGGTGAAAAAACCGAAAAAAAACGTTATTTACAACTTCAGTGCCACCTAGTATGTCAATTTCAAATTATTCGGCATAACTTTACAGACATTAATTGTAGAGGAGAATGTTCTCTACATTTTTTGTTTGAAAAACTTTTCTCTAAAATGCATAAATTCAGAGAAAAACGCATTTCAAAAACTTTTTGAGTTTTTCAAAAATCTATGGTAGGGGGATGTTAAAAATCTGGAGTTAAGCTTCCCTCATCACCCCTAACATATGGAAAAAACATCAATCGGTAGGTAAGGATTTTCAAATAAAAATACAAATTGACTGTACTATTTGTATTTATGTTTGATTTTACTGTTATTTTGTTTTATGGTTTGTTAAATTGTTGCTGTTTTTGTTTATGTTCGATTATAGATTTGTTTGTTTTTCGTTAGTTATGTTTTATGTTACTGTTATCTTACATTATTTATTGTTATTGTTATGCCTGTTAGTGCTTTTGTGTGCGTTTTATGATTCGTTGTGTGTCGAATTCATTTTTACCACTCTGGTAGGTAGATTTCAGTTTCTTTTTCTTAGAAAGTCATTCAGTCTTCTTTGAAACTTGGTTAGATGTGTTTTGTTTGGAGTTTATGTTAGTTGGTAGTACTCTGATGTGGATGTCGCTTGTGCATCGGTGGCATCCTGGTTGAGGTTTGACTGAAAGATGCCATTGCCGAGGTACTGAAGATGATCTCCGGTAAAGCCCATAAGATCTAGGTACGGAGGGGGTGGTGTGGCGACCAAAACCGTCATATGCAGGGTGTCTACCCCTATGAAGTCAGAATGTAAATAAATTATATGAGCACTGAACATTTTGGAAGAAAAGATTATTAAACTTTTTGGATAGAGTTAAACATTTCATTTACTTTTTAACTTTTTACATTGTGGGCGATAGTATATTGTTTATTTTTCCTTTCTTATTAGAAAAAAATCTACTCTTTTGATTAAAAATTTATTCAAATTTTTTGACAAATTTCCCAGCACTTTCTATAATAGCATGCTAAGTATTTCTTTTTTTTGTTTGATGATCTCGCTAATAAACTTGAAAGTTGTCCGTGGGATGTGGAAATGAAATTTTGTAGCATATGATAAATGCCAAACCTGATCGGGATTTGAACTCGAAACGTCCAGATAAAATACCGAGACGCTACCTCTCCATCACGGAGATGGGCGGAGGGAATTAATTCTTTGAAATACTAGAATCTTGTCAATGAGAAAATTTCATTCTAGTACCAGAGAATAACTTTAAGTTCTTTAACGTTAAGTTATAAGTTATAAGTGTTATGTTACAAAATTATTTTAAACCGCCAAGACGGGGTACAATTAAACAATCCTTCAATAATCAACAAGGTGTTGTCATTCATCAGATATTAACACATACAGTCCACCATCGCTCTAAAGTCTACTGCAACACTGTTAACCAAGGGCGTCCCGTCGACTTCCCAACAGTATTAAAAAAAAAAACCTGAATTTTATTTTACACTACAAAACAGGAATTACTTTCTTGCCAACCCTTGTATTTTAATAATAATCGAAAATGATCGCTTATTGTTTTTATTTGTTGGCTTCTTTAACTATCTTTTCTGAAAACTTTTTTTTTTAATAGATTTTTCTCTTAAAACATGAGATCTCTCCTTCCATTTATAATGTAGATTTGTGAGTTTCAAACAATACATTTATTGCACTTGATATGCATAAAAGAAAAAAGGAAAACAAAATTTCAATATTTTATACTAAGTTTTCCTTTGGTTTCACTAGTAAATATTCATAAACATTTAACTTCAAATAATGAAATTCAAAAAATTTCACACGAATTCAGTTCAGTATGTGGATTCTAATAAGTTTAAATGTCAAACCTGAAAAATAGTAGAAGGTGAAGTAAAATTATCGTACTTTCCTAAATTGAATAGTAGTAGACCAGATCACGATATTATTTTTATTGATAGTAGATAATAAAAAAAATCATATCTAATAATTAATTTAATCGCTTAATTTATTATGCTACTGCTCCAAAGAAATCCATTAATATATGGAGGTATGGTAAGAATTCCAATGTTATTGTTAAAAATTAGATGATGAAACTTTTGCAAATAATGGTTTATATTGAAGGTAAACTATTTTTATACTCAAATAGATATACTGAAATATATTAAATTAAAACTTTAATTTCATATAATAATTTATATCTATATTTCTCAGGTTATAGGCTTAGGCCGTAGGGATTTTTGCTCTATACATCTTGATGCCAAAATTCTAATATGTATCACAGTACACGAAGTAAATGAACGAACTCTGTTAAACACTTTAAGTGCTGGGATAGTAAAATTTACATTACACATTCAATAATATACCTCCATCATGTTCTGACTTATGAGCTAATCAGCTGGATTCATGATCAGAAGGAAAAATATTATTTATATAATCTATAATAGTCGTAGTAATACAGATTAAATTTTGGATCCTGGGAAAACTAGGGCTGTACATACACAATGTTTATGCATAACCCAACGTAAATTTTGTCTTTTAGTAATAATATTTAGATTATAAATATATACAGAGGGTTCTGTTCAAATAAATTTCAGTCCAATCCCAGACACCTGATATTTTCATAATCTATCTATTCTCTAGATACAATGTTTTGAATGATTATTAAGGGAAAAATTTAATATTAACGAGAACGCACGTAAACAATAATAAATGGTCTATCCAAAAATTTCAGAGATCAACCTAAACTTATACTGTCTTTTCTTTCACGTACTTTCTTTATGAAGATTGATTTAAATACTTGCTACACTGCATCTTACGTGCTTATAATTTTATAAAACAAAAATTATAAATCTATATAAATATAAATGTAAAAGTTCGTTTGTTCAAAATCTTAAATCTCCGAAAATTGTTCACCTATTCCTTTGAAATTTTGACACAAAGCTGCATTCTAATACGCGCGTGTTTTTATATACCTAAGATGTCACACCTATGACAGGTAAAAACATGCTTTTTTTGAAAAACAGTACTGTCTGTTGGACGTAAAAGCGACAAAAGCTATACTTAATATTTTACGATTCCATTTCATTGTTTCCGATATGTATGTCCGCTATAGACTAAAAAACTACTAGACCAATTTACGCGCTGTGAAATAGGGAAAAAGGGAAAAATCGAAAAAGGTAAAAGGGAAGAAACTAAAAATGGAAGAAGAGGAAAATGCAAAAAATAAAAAGGGGAAAACGGGGAAAAGAAAAATGGGAAGGAGAAAGGAGAAAATAATAAAAAGGGAAAGAGGAAGGGTAAAAGGGAAAGAGATATAGTGGAAGGAAAGGAAAAGGAAAAGGGGATACGGGAAAGGAAATGGGAAAAGTGGGGGAAAGGAAAATGGAATATGATAAAAATGGAAAAGGGGAAAAAGAAAAGGGTAAAAGGGAGAAGAGGGAACGGTTAAATTTTGTGAAGTGCCGTAATGTTCATTTTAATGTTTTATCAAATTTTCAAATGTGTTCATTTAATCTATATATATATATATATATATATATACTCTAACCTAGCAATAGCGAAGCACTGCCGGGTCTGCTAGTAAATGAAATAATAATAATAATCTTTTTTTACTAAAAAATAGTAAAAATACTATCATAGTTCTACTATGATTCCCATAGTAGAACTTAACATGTGATTCAACCAGTTTTTAAACAATGTAATATCTTCATCCAGCTATACATTTTTTTTATTCTGGTAAATTCGAGTTATAAAAAACAAAAATAATATGAATTTCGTAACCAAATTTATATTTTAATTTCAAGTTTTTGAATCATGAAGCTCAATTCTTTTGGAGATGGACCAGTTCAGTGAAAAATATTTAATTTGAACGTAAAAACACAGTTAGTTAATTCACTTTTTAATTTAGAAATTATAAAAATATTTTCGTTATGTTTATTTATCTTTTCGTAGATAAACAATTACTTTCTTATCATATCAGATTTTCTTGGTAATGGGACAGAGAAAAGCTGCATAATCAAATTTATAAATATTTAATTTTACGAAATAACATTTATTCATACCTTTCTCTAAAAATAATTTTCGAATTTTTAAATTATTTCAATATTATTTTAAAGTTCTTATTATACTACACGATTTTTCTTTAATATGAAAATGATTAAAAATAATCTAATTATTACGTAACTAATCTTTACGTAATCGTGTTTACATAATTATATTTTAAATAATCATAAGTGAAATTTTACTCTTGGATTTGGCTCTTGTTTTACTTGTCGTCTGTTTCATTACTCAGTTATTTTTCTTTTATTTTTAATTTCAAGATCCTTTTATTTTTCTTCTAGTGTATTTGCTTTTTATTTATTCTAAAAAGGTAATTTTTCTGTTTGAATATTAAGAATCATATTATAAAAGATTGCGGTCAAAGCTGATGAGAAATGCAAAAAGAAAACAAAATTTTATTTTTGAATAAAATAAATAAAGGACAATATTAAATGAAAGAAAAAAAGAAAAAATGAATAAATAAGGAGAAAAAATTATTAAAAAATAAATAAAAAAACCAATAAAATAAAAAAATAAATAAATATAAAAAGATTTAATTAAAAAGTTAAACAAAATTTTAACATAAAAAAATATTGAAAAAAAAACTTAACAACTACAAAAAAATGGGCGTGTTATTAATTTGAATTCTACGTTCAGCATTTCGCGGAAAATTTTCCGGAGAAAACTGTTTATGAGTCGGAACTTATTTCGACTTTCGGAATAAAAGCGGGAGCAATTGAAAGGAAATTATACAGCCTTTGTCATCTAGTTTGAATAGATATTTTTCTTGTAATTAATTCTGTAATTTTTGTGGTAAGTATCTATCACAAAAATTTAATCAGAATAAAATTAATTAAACCTCTTTCTTATTGGAATATTAATAAAATAAATATTTCTTTATCGGCAATCTTTGTTTCATGATATTATTTCCCGATTTTTTATTGTTATTGTTTCAAAAAATTAATTTTTTTCCAATAATTTTACATAAAATTACATAAATTACTAAAATAATTTTACATTCGATACATTACATATTTTAATAAAATATTTTATTTTACAACAATTAAAAATTATGTTAGAGTATATTAATTTATATAAAATTATTAACACTTTGAGATTTTATTATTAAATCTTGATTTTAATTAGAACATGTGTATTGTAAATTACTAGTCAAAAGAGTGCGGCTGGTTGGAAATTCAAACCTGATTGTTACATTTAATAGCTTTCATCCAGTGTGGAATTATTATGTCACGAAATTCAACCGCAGACAGAAAGTTAAGTACGGAAGTTTAATCCTTATAAATAAATTTTTCCTAACTTTATCGTATTTTTACTTACTGTATTTCAATACGGAAAAATCGTGATAGTATAAAAAGATATTAAAGAAAGATAAGAAACCAAATACATAGTTTGAATTTATCACACGAATATAATTGTATTTCAATTTTTAAAAATATTTAGAGTTGGTCAAAAGTGCTCAAATTTAGCACACACCGCTTTTCACAGTTTAAAATATTTTTGTTTATCTGTTTGTCAGCGGATCCTATCGTCAGAGTAATGTTATAACTCAGATATTGAATACTGAGAGAATATAGTGAAAGTTCTTAAATTTTAACACCGATTTAGTCCTGTCTTACTTTTCTTCGGGAGTAAACATTTTACCGTGGTGTAACGATTCCATCATTCAACATGATCCGACATCTGAGAGCAATATTTACAGTTTTTATAAATCTTCAAACCCCTTCTACAGATCTTTATTTTATGCAAATTTTTGTCAACTACGAACCAAACTTTTAAAATATTTAATATAACAATAATGATAAGCATCGTTATTCGTCAATAGTAAGTGACCAAAATAAACGGCTTTATCTTCCGAACATGCTTTTATAAATCGCTACTAAACTATCACCGTTTAAAGAGTAAACGTATGCGAAATGATTTTCCTAAAATACTGGGGTATTGCTCAACGGAGTAGGAGAATTTAAATTAATATAAACTGGTATAAATATTTTAATTTATTTAAATTTTAATTTAAAGAACTGTTAAGACTACCTTTTATCAACATGCTTATCGATGGCTACTCTCATCATACGTATTCACACAGAATTGCCCACTTAAAACAATACTCGTCCTGATATTCTGTGTTTACAATAGCGTGATTTTTTTTCGTAAATGTTTAGGGAGGGTTATATAACGTTTTCCTTTAAAAGGCCGGTATCTATCTACCCGAATCAAAAAGCCGTCTTTCGAATGGAGGGTCAATCTGCTCTGCTTTCCCTCATTGTTAGTTTCCTGCTGAAGCAGTACTTCGATGTTTTTTACGACTTTATCGATATTGTTCTTGATATATAAATAAATTATAGTTTTTATTTTTAAATTTAACTTTCTTAAATCCGTCAATCATAGGCTTTTTATAAGTCAATTCAACCAAATTATTGATACTAGTGTAACCGCAACAGGCAACAATTCTGTCAGTAACAATACTGTCGGTAACAATTAATACAAACTTTGGATAAGCTATAATATTATCGTATAATATCATCTATATTTATCATTTTTATAAAAATAGTTAACAAATTGTAAGAAATCGCATTTTCTATAAAAACGAATCTGCCAATTTTCTGTACGTTTTCCATTCTGGCTCTTTTCTTTTATTTCTGTTGCTTTGCTCTATCTTCCTGAAAAAAATCAACAAAGTCAATTCGTATCTTTTTAACTGAATTCCATAATCTAAACTATCGTAGTTCTTTCACAACAAAAATGAGAGAGGTTTTATTGAGAGTTAGTTTTTAAAATCGTTCTGATCATTTTTTACAAAAAAATATTATATTTAATATAACGTTATTAAATATAACATTTATCAAAAGAAAACAGTCCCAACTCACGCATTAAACGTTATCATCACGCAAACCTCCTTAATTAACTTTTTTATACTTATACATTTATTAACTTTTATTTTTGAATATTGAACATTACTGATGCATTGCGTTCTCAAATGCAACTAAAAAGATTGATGAAAACTCTATCGTTTACTATATCTTTATCGAAAGAAGCGACAGTTTCAATATTACCGTTTTTAAAACAGAATAAAGACATAACCGAAATTTAAATAACATCTAAACATTATTGAATAAGTTAAATAGAAAAATCCCACTTTTTTAAAATAGATTCATTTATTTATTTCCCAAAGCTATTATAAAATAAATATTTATGATTTTATAACATTCATAACATTACATTTTTGTATTTAAAAAATAATAAAAAATGTATATTTTGGAATAAAATAAAACTATATTAGTTATTTATTATATATATTATTATATATTAAAATATATTATATTATTATAATTATATTATTAATTAATATTATTATTATATTATATTGTTATTTATTATATATATATATATTCCATTTCCATTTCCATTTCCATTTTTTTTTTTATTTATTTTATTTCCATTAAATAAAATTAATAATAAAATCATAAATAATTTAATAAAGTAGAAAATATCAAAAGGAAATATAGTTTAAAGTAAAATAATAATAAAAATATTAAAAATCATAAATTATAAAAAAAAATTCAAATAAGATAAAATTATTTATAATAGTAAGATTTAAGTAAGTTAAGTAGGTAGGTAATTCAAACTGAAAAAAGATTACACTTCATCCAATTTACAATTTTCCGAATATTAGGTTTTCTTAAAGGGAATTTTAATATTTTACATCGGATACATTTGTTAATTTGCTATTCGAATTCAGTAATTTCTTATTGCAACTGTCAGATTAACTTGTGTCTTTTGATTGTGTTACCAGATAATTTCTCGATACGTATGAAGTCTGTACGTATTAAAATTGATTTGAAAATGGCTTTTATTTTTATTTAAATAAAATATTCAGTTTTTTATATAAATTTGTCTTAAAAAAGGAAGAAATTTCATAAAGAATTTACTACAAAAAAATCCAGGTTAACCAAAAATCTCTCTTAATGTAAGTTTCTGAAAAACACGTTTTGAACATGAATGTTCGATGATGCTCCCCAGATAATTATACAAACTGTAATAATGACTGAAAGTAGGCAAAATATATTTGCCTTAAGTATTACCAGCTTTAATTTTATGGAATTTCATTATTAAATATTTTAATTTTACACACAGATAAGCCAGTCAATATGTGATTTCCATATAGGTCCATGATAACACCCATATATTTAGTAGTAACTGTTTCTAAAGATGACGAGAAAAATGTTAAAATCCTTTTTTTAATATAAATTTTCATTTTAAATAAATGGAAACCTGACTTCTAATATACGGGAAAAAATTATATATTATATGTATATATATTATTACTATACCCGTCGCGGCTTCGCCCGTGCTATGTGGTTACATATGTTTAATTGTGTGTCGACCAATATTTTGTCGTTTTTGACAAAATATAAACCAAATCGGACCATAAATACGTACAATTTTTCGAAATATCTCGACTCCAGCGCCACCTAGCGGATCGAAACTAATTCAGAAACCTTCATGGGCGTGCGCAAAACAACTCTCCAAACTCTTTTATCGCAATCGGATGAATGGTACAGGAACGCATACGGGACAAGCAAACTAACATTCATTTTTATATACGAGCATATATATATATATATATATATATATATATTGTTTTTAGATAATTCAAGATCAGAAAATGCTAATCAAACCGGGGTTTAAGACGAAAACTAATTCTGCTTCATGATAGAAAAAAAAGTTTTAAGAGACATCTAAGAAGATCAGTACCAAAAGGCAAAATATGATCATCGTCAATATTTAAATAAATTAAATTATTAACATATACTACGAATAAGATAAGATATAAAACTGTTCGATGCCTGAACTGTTCGAATACTGAGACAATTTTCTTGTATGAACCCCAATTGTTCCCAAGGTCAATAATTGTTTCGTGTTTTTAAGATAACTTTAAATTAAAATGAATCGAACCTTTAGGATTTGTTGAAGATTCTAGGAGATTAAGTTTAACCCGCCGGGTTGGTCTAGTGGTGAACTCGTCATCGCAAATCAGCTGATTTCAAAGTCGAGAGTTCTAAGGTTCAAATCCTAGTAAAGGCCGTTACTTTTTTTATACGGATTTTAATACTAGATCGTGGATGCCGATTTTGTTTAGTGATTGGGTTTCAATTAATCACACATCTCAGGAATGGTCAATCTAAGACTGTACAAGAGTACATTCCATTTATATTCACATATATCGTCTTCATTCATCCTCTGACCTCTGAAGAAATACCTTGTTGTGGTTTCGAAGGTTAAACAGAAAAAGAGAAAGAAGATTAAGTTTTCTGAAAAAGAATTAGATGATTGTTTGTTACTTTTAATCTGAAACAAACCGTACGGTCAAAAATCAAATAACATTAAAGCGGTAATAACATGTTACTATACTTTATTCAATGCACTTAATGTAAGTATAGTTATTATCAACTTATAAAAAAAAAAGGAAACTGTGATAATTATAAATATGTATTAATGACTACGGGGAAAATACAGATTATAAATAGCTAATAATAGATACAAATAGACTAATAAAATACGTACCATAAAATAATTAATTGTTGCGTTAACGGGTAAAATTACAATTAATGAATGTTGTTAGTTTTGTTTTTGTTGCAAATCCGAAAAAAATAATTATTTCAAACAATAGCAACGAGAAATCAGGAAATAATATCATGAAATAAGAATTGACAGTACAGTAAAGAAATATTAAAATGTCAATAATAGGGTTTATTAATTTTATTCTAATTAAGAGATAAATCCGAAGGTTGAAATAAGTTGCAATTCATAAACAACTTTCTCCGGAAAATTTTATGAGAAAATGTAACAACGTAGAATTGAAATTATTAACATGCACTTTTTTTTATAATTGTTAATTACTTAATCTTTAATTTTATATTTTTTAATTTAACATTTTAAACAATTTTTTAAATTATTTTATTTATATTGTTTTTTTATTAACCTTTTTCCTTCTTTATGTTTTCTTCTTTTTTTTAATTTAATATTATCCTTTATTTATTTTTTTTCTGCAAAATTTTGTTTTCTTTTCCAATTCCTCACCAACTTTGACCACAATATTTTATAATAAATTTGTTATAATATTCATTCAAACAGGAAAAAGGAATTTTTAAGAAAAAATATCTTTTTAGGACAAATAAAAAGAAAATAAACTAGAAAAAAATGAGATGATCTTGAAAGTTAAAAAAAATATATACGTAGAAATAATTGAGTAATGAAACAGATAACAAGCAAAACAAGAGAATGGTAACGTAACCGAAGTCAGAACTTGAGGATAACTTTGAGTGAAATATCATTTACACTTATTTAAAATATATGTAAACATGATTACGTGAAGATTAACCCGTAGATATTTTTATTTTTACTCGCTTAGATGGATCTACGTTTTATTACTGAAATAAGCATTTCTAAAATCATATATGTTCTTTTATTGAAGAAGTGATACTATTTGCAGTAATTAATCAGTTAGTTTTGTTATGGTTCTTTGAAGTTCTTGAACATAAATGATTTTGCAATGTTGTATTTTTTACTGTTATATTGATTTTAGGAATTCTGACTTGGAAAATTTTAGGAAAGATATTTCAGAGTAATCTTTTCATCTGCATATAAGAACTCGTTCGCAGAAAACTTTCTAAAATAAAGATTTGTTGTTGTAATGTAAAACTCATTTTACATCTCTAAAAACAAAAACTTTGTCAAAAAAAGTTTGCCTAACTGTTTAATTAAAGGAAGGATGCCACGTTAAGAAAAAATTCATCACTACCGAGGTATTAAAATAACTTCCCTACACATATTCCTGCTGTTGAAAGGCACATTTCCAAATTCTGGGTTATTGCATTAACTCGTTATTGCATTAATATGAGTTTAATATAGTATTATAACCTTTATTAAATTAGGTAATGCCTGTATTAAATCTCTATAATCTATATTTAATAATATATATTGTGAATTTAATATAGCAACTGATCACGTTGCGTGAAATAATTTTAAAATGAATCAATAATATTATGAAAATTTTTCAGAGGTGGAAAAAAATGTACAATTACCCAGCCACCATTATATTTATCACAATTAACAAATACAGTTGGTTATATTTGTCAAAAATAATTGTATCGTTATTGAGAAATTTAGTACAGAAATTTCACAGAATTCTGATCGTTCTTAATTAGTAAACGATTAGCGTCATAAATTCAATTTAGAAATTGAATTTAATTTAATTTAATTTCAATTAATTGAAATTATTGGTTAATAGATTTTGTATTCAGCTCAGGATGGTTAGAATTTAATGATTTTGTGCCTTATTTTAATTTATTTAAATATTTATTGTAGTATTCTTTATATATTTATTTTTTGGAGATACATGAGTAAATAAAGATTTTCTATTATTCATTTCAGATATGAGTGTAACGGAAAAGAAAAGAAATCTATATTTGGGATCCGGTATAATTCTATGTTCGTTAGGAGCAATATTTGCGTTATTCTGGTCTCCTATTCTCAAATATTTTACTAATAAAGTGAGTAAGTATTAAACAAATATAAATATTCACAATTTTTTTTTAATGAATAACTTAGCTTAATATGGAAACAAATGGAATCTTACTACACTGTAATATTTTATACATCAGAAGTTGAATCTACATAAACCTAGAAAATTGAAATTTGGTCTACTATATAAAGTGATAAGTTAATTTTTAAAACCCTATTAAAAAAGAAAAATTAATAAAAAATTAATTCTATTATATTTGATAATTAATTTTTTAGGTGTAAAGAAACTCTTATAGTGTTAAATTTATTTTGACAAAATACGAGTATAAGAGAAAATCAGAACATTACATTCCTGTTTTATCTAAATAATTACAAAAATTTCGACCATGTAAGTAACTTGAAGGTGATAAAAATTGCTTCTTTTTGTTTAAATCCTTTTTTTGGTATTTGTAAGTTATAAAAGGGTTAAATTAACAACATTAATCTCCAAAGAGATGATATTTAAGTTGCGCATGCCTGTTTTTTATTTTCTTTAGTTTTGTTTAGGTTTCTCCCTCATCTTCGGAAATTTTAGGGTTTTCTGTGGTTATGGCAGCGCGGATATATATATCTTTATGTGTTGAATTTGTTTTATCATTAATAAAACGGAACGAGATTTTTTGTTTTTAAAAGAAAAAGATCTCTAAATTGGAAAATAAGAAAGAAAATCATTTGCAAAAAAAATAAAATCTAAAATTACACGGATATTTCGATTATTAAACAATGATCATTAGCAGATAACGGGAAGTAACTGTACAAAAAAATTAATTATAAAAAAAATTAACAAATAAGAATATATATGTGAAACTAGAAAGCGAGTACTTCTGCCTGTGTTTCTTAAATAAAAATATGTTTTTGTTATTAAGCATGTGTTGGTAAAAGTATTTTTTTAATTTAAAACCAACCTAAACGACTGACAACATAACTGGAACTGGAAGATAAATTTACAAAAAGACCTAATGCACTCAGATTAAACACAACTGGATAAGATAAAATTTGTTTTATACACGATGAATATTTTAAATAGAGATAACATGAACCTTAAACCAATCAAGAAGTACCCCTTGCCATGTAAAAAAATTAAAAAGGGGAATTATCATTTAATGCTATTATGATTCTCTAAAATATTTTTAATAAATTTAACGTAACAGGAACCAAAAATAAATATTTAACTGCTTATAAAATTCAATTTTAGTCAGTATAATCCATTATTTGCAGAGAATCTTTAAATTACTACCTTAATTAGTATGCATTTGGTCTTATGTAATGGTATTCATACTAATAAGCAAAGCGTATTAAAAAAATTTAATTTCCAATACTGTTTAAACAAAAATTTATAATTTTTTTCTATTCCTACTTTAAACTAACTACTTTAAAAGTCTACTCATAAAAAATTTGTTTTTTTAATTATTTGTTTATTCTAAAAAAAAAAATTATTTTGAAATTACTATGGTCGTCCAGAAAGTAAGAATCGTTTGCGCATCATATCCACGCATCATTACTAACAATAATGGGTGAAAGCCAGCTGGTCTCAGTAGTTTTTCTGCTTGCGCTATACAAAATTTGGTAGAACTGCTGTGACACGGAGTGGTTTTGCGTGTTTTTAATAAATAAAAAAATTGAAAATCCCGCCGATTGTGAGATACGATTGGTCATATGTATTTTTTGAATGCGCAAGATGTTTGTCCTGTGAAAATTCATCGGTAAATTATTGGCTTACTTAGTGATAATGTAGTTAATGAAGGAAGCGTGAGGAAATGGTGCCGTTTACGGTAGAAAGAAAATCTGTTCATGATGAGCAACGCTCAGGTATCCCCACTTTCATTATTATTGAACGATTGAAACAGCGGTTTGATAGTCATATATGTTAAAGAGAACAAACGTTTTACGTTAGATGAATTTAGTGATAAATTTCCTGTATGTTAATGATCTCTGTTATATGAAATTCTTACCGATGGTTCCCAAGAATGTTGACAGACACTCACAAAAAAAAAAAAGAGGCTACTGCTTTGTCATTCCTGGAGCGTTACCACTGAGATGGCGATGAAATACTGAAGATGAAACGTGGGTTTCGCACTACACACTAGAGACTAAACGCCGATCATACCCTTGGCATCATTCTCGATAGCTTTCACAGTCAACAAAATTCAAACAAACACTTTCAAAACGCAATATGAAGGCCACAACTTTTTGAAATGGCCACGAAGTCTTACTGTGCGAGTACATGCTTCATGGACAGACAATTAATGCTTATTCGGAAATTTTGATGAAACCGCGCGATTCAAAATCACAGGCGTGGTCTTTTGACTAGTGGTGTGTTTACTTCATGACAATGCACGTCCACAAGCCCCCAAAAAACTTGTAAACTTCTCAGGAATTTCGGATGGCATGTTTTTGTCATCCGCCGTTCAGTTCAGATCTTGCTGTAAGCGATTTCCACCTGTTTACAAAATTTAAGGAAATTTTGGAGGGAACCGGCATGAAAAACGTCAAGATAGCTGTTTGTAAGTGGGTTTTTCTAAGTGGCGGCGTTCTTTGACGACGGCATACAAAAACGAGTGCCACGATTTGACAGATACTTAAAATTATGAAGTGATTGTGTGGGAAAATAGCTAATAAATGTATTACGATGCTTACATTGAAATTAATACTATTAATTTGTTATTAAAAAAAGGTTTTTACTTTCTGGACAAATCTCATTTATAAAAATTATGAAAAAAAATAAATGAGGATAAAAAATTTGAAGAGGTTAAGAAAAAATAACTTTTTATTAAATAAAACTGGAAAAATTCTTCATAATTTTTTTTTTTAATTTCCAAAATAAACGCAATTTATCTATGTATTTATTCTTTTAAGTCTATTTTATATAACTTAATTTTTCAATTAAAATTTTTTATGTTTTTTTTTTTTTTTTTATGTATCATGTTGCAAAAATAATGTATTTTTATTTAGTTTAAATATAGTATTTTTAATTAGTTTTTATTTAATTTAACTATTGTATTTTTAATTAGTTCTTTTATTAATCGTCTTGTTATAATGACATGAACTCGCGGCTAGCACAAAAGTTTCTTTTGCTACCTCCGTACAGGATAAATATGTTGAATAAAATTGTGTATGTAATTTTCTGTTGACAATAAAATAAATATAACAACTGTAACAAGTGAATGGGGAATGTCTTATTTTTTTGCTTGCTTATTTAATGTAAACAAAATATTAATTATATACAGTTGTTTAAAATTGCATTTGTTTTAATTTAATTTGTCACAGATATAAAATATTTAATATTAAAAAATAATAAAGTTTCTTTATTAAATAAAATCATACAAAAATATTTTAGTAATTATATCTAAAACATCTAAATAATATTTATTATTATAAATAAATAAGTTTATTTTAGCCACCTAATATAAACAGATCGGTTTTTCTTTAATTATATCAATTAATAGATAAAATTCTACAAATATGTCTTATAACCAATAATTTCTCATTGAACTTCCCACTATTTTGACGCTTTTGCACCATATTTTTTCCGGTTAAAGGGTATTTTCATGTAATAAGACAAGACAAAATGGTTATTTAAAAAATAAAAACTATTGGTTTTGGTTTAGTTGAAAAACATACCGTTGGTCTTTATAAGCTATAAACCGCTGGTTTTAAAACCGATTAAGTAAAGTTAAATTAAATAAATTTAAAAGTAATGAAAAACAGTTATTATTACGTTAAAGATGAAATTTTGATTGTAAATAAATAGATTTAATATTGATGTTTAATAATCGAAAACGAAATTCGTTCGTCCAGAAACTTCAAAATTATACGGAAAAATTGGAGAAAATTTTTTATTAAGCAATTAAAAGAAAAATTAGAAATGATTAATTATTATGCAGCAATTAAATTCGATTTTTATAATTCTCTTTTGAGACATAAAGTCATCAACCTTCGCTAAGGAGTGGGCGTTTAAAAGAAGAAGCAGAAGTACAGCATATTTAGGCCTGATTAGTTTTTTGACATGTATTATTTAAAAACAGAAAAAAGTATTTTAATGCTTACATACACACACTTTGTAATCAGTATATTAATAATTTATTTCTACAATAAATATATTTGTTTTATCAAGAAACTTACCGATATATTATTAAATTAATTGTTTTATATGCATGTACATATACACAGTGTTCCACGGAGAAACTTTCAGGATATATTCTACTAGTGAAAAAAAAGGTCTGGAAACGCTTTGTTTGAAGTTACGGCTAGCGAAAGATCTCGCCCGGATTTCAGCTCTTCTAATAAAAAGAGCCCTGTTGTAATTTTTGGGACCAAAATTAAGAAGTAAAGTTGGTAACTTCTTATGTAATTTGTGCTGGGAAATAGGATAAAACAGGTCTCAGAATCGTAACTCCAGTAGATTTTAAGGTATACGATGTAAAACACAAAATTCGGTGTCGAAAAACAAGGTTTTTTAGATTTGTACTAAAATAAGTTTGTTAAATGACTAATCAATGCGGAAGATTCAGTAAAAAAACTTGTAGAGAATTTAATTATGAGAAAATTAGTGTAAATACAGCCAATAAAGAGTAAATAAAAACCATTAAAAATCGGTTTTTTATTGAAGCAAAACAATTGAAAAATAGATTGAAATTCGCCAAATTCATTCTGTACCTAATAACTATTATTCTTAATATAGCAAAGCAAAGTAAATACATGAAACGATAAATTATAACAGAATAACAAACCAGAGTTATAGTAATTGTTCGAAATTCCCTCCTTCACAATGTACACAGCACTCTGCCCGACGTAAAATATTTCCGGTGATTTTCCGTATCATCACAGGATCGTTCGTATAAATTCAATAGCATTTCGTATTTTAATGAGTAACTCTTCTTTAGTATTAATCTTTTGTTGGTATACTATCGTTTTCATATGACCCCAAATGAAGTAATCTAGTAGTGTTAAGTAAAGTGATCGTGGTGGCCAGTTGATTGGTCCACCACGTCCAACCCAATTCTAGAAGCCAATGACAGAAATTTAACTGCTGGGGTTTATCTGTTGGCAGCAAATTTTGAACCTTCCGCAGGCGAGAAGGGTAAAATATTCTATTTCTGTAGGATGCGAAAAATTTTATTGTTTGTCAAACCAAGGCGATATGAAATTCGCCTCGTACTAGTTCCTGGACTACGCTGAATATGTTGAATTACACGATGTTCATCCTTAACACGATGATTTACTCGGCATTCAACAGAAAACGAATACGTTGGAAATGACCCTTTCGTTCGTAAATGCTGATACACTGAAGAAAACGTTTTCGTATTTGGAATCTGGTTTTCAGAAATCTCTCCTGATATTCACGTCGAGAAGTTTCAGAATTTTCGTTACAGAAACCATAAACAAAAAGTATATTGGCATATCCCCGTTAGAAAACTGAAACGGAATTTTATACTACGATATGATAGCACTACATTTTATCTATATGATAATTTGTGATAAAATATTCAAACGAATTTCATTGTTGAACAGTTGTTAGTATTGCCAAACTATGCATTAAAAATCTTTTAAATATTTATAAAGTAACATATATTTCAATTTGATTTGTTACGTAATTATTTTGTTTTACTTGTGTACATTATTAAACATACACAGCTAAAATTTTTTCTTTTAAATTTTGTATTTCTTTTAAGTTATTTTCAGTAATTAGCGTTTTTGCTTTTAAAAAGAATTTTTATTAGTACAGAAAGAATAATACGATTTTCTGTCTATTTTTGATCTTTTTGCTTCAATAAAAAAACAATTTTTAAAAGATTTTATTTACTTTTTACTGGCTGTATTTTCGGTAATTTTCTCATAATTAAGTTTTTTTACTAAATTTTCCGCAATGTAGTCATTTAATAAAGCTATTTTACCACAAACCTAAACACGAATTGATTTTCTACCGCGAATTTTGTGTTTTACATCGGATATCTTAAAAACTACTGGAGTTACAGTTTCACCTGTTTCATCCTATTTCCCAGCTCAAATTACATAAGAACCATCAATTTTACTCCTTAATTTGAGTCCCAAAAAATACAGTAGGGCTTTTTATTAGAAGAGCTGAAATCCGGACTAGATATTTTGCTAGCCGTAACTCGAAACAAAACGTTTCCAGACCTATGTTTATATGAGTTTTTTCATTATTTTCACCATTTTAACATATCTTGAAATTTTTTCGTTTCATCGTGGGATCTCTGTGTAAAAGAATAAAAATTGTAATTATTTAAATAATAAGTATTTTCTTTTAATTATGTATTTATTATATTACAGGAACTGAGTTTACTTAATAATTCAACATCATTTAAGAACTGGCAAGCACCACCAGTACCTATGCATATGGATTTTTACTTTTTTAATTGGACAAATCCAAATGAAATTTTAACTGAAAAACCATCTTTTGTTGAATTAGGTCCATATAGATATATGTCAGTATATATAAAAAGTACATATGAAATTTTATGTAATAATAATATAATCATTCTTATTTATATTCATTAGTTATTATTAATTATCTTTAATTACAGTAAAATCTTAGTTAAATAAACTAATAGATACATATTATATTGTTAAAAATACCGAAGAATAGAGGATTTCAGACATTTTTTGTTAACAATAGATTCGATTTTAACAGATAACGAAGCATAGTTATTATTGGAAAAGTAGTACTAGTAACTGTGGGATACACCAATATCTATCAGGGAAAAATTTGTGTACATTTAAATTATTTATGAGTGTTTATTGTCCTTTGATTGACCTGTTGAACTGGTGACACTCTTTATCGGAGACAGGGAGACAAGGTCAACAAAAAATTCCCTTACAAATGTTCTCAAAATTCCTTTTTGCTTAAAGGAATTTTTAGAGTACTAGAGGAATATTAACACTCCTTCTACAATATTAAGTGTTTCAACACTGAATGTTGAAGAAGAATATTATACAGAAATTAAAGGAAAAATATTAATGAAACCAAAAAAAAAAGAATGAATATATTAATCATATTCAAATATGACGTAAAACAATGCTATGACAAATATAAATACTCAATGTTATTACATCAAATACCTATTGTTTTAACCTCAGTAGGTTAAAAATTCATATTTTTTCTTATGCAGGTGATATTAAAGTATGAAAATTGCTTCGCATTTCAAAACTAAAGGATACTAGGAGATAGAAACAAGTGCGGATATAATTTTACAAAATTATTATTATTTTTTGGTGTGTTTGAAATTTTTGTCCGCCATCTTGGATCCACCATATCGAATCAAACTTTTTTTTTAATAGGAATGTGAAAACATGTAGTACATGATTATAATTAAAATATTAGCAGAAAAATATGGAGAAACCCGTTTCTCAATAAATGTTTTCATTTTTGAGTTAAAAACAATAAAAGTTGCAAAAATGAAAAAAAAAATCATGTTAGTGATAAAATAAGGTAAAATACCCAGAATTATTTTTTTTATTTCGTATTAACAATACGAAAAATAAAACTTTAAACAGTTTATTGATCCAAAAACTAATAATCCTTCACAACAATAAATAATAATAATACACAATAACTAATAAATTGCACGACTATTACAAATTAAATGGTTGGGTCAACTGACGTTATTTACTTTAATTCTGGCAGTATTCAATTTAAAAATTTAGTTAGATGTTTTCAGTTCTAAATTACTTAATACAATACATTTTGAAAATAAACCATTCTATAATAAATAAATGTTCAAAATAATTACCCTCTACTGCATCGGAGTGAGCTCACCTTAAGTAATATCAGTTTATAAATTGTTGTATCATGTTTAATGGTATACTCTCAGATTTGCCAGTTACACCCATTTCCAAGTCGACAATGTTTGTAGGTTTTATTTTGTATACAATTTTTGTTAATAACTTAATAATAACTATTCTTTTCTGCTAAGAATACTGTAGTTTCTATGTTGAGTACTGTTTACCTGTCTTAGCTTCATTCTTTTATTACATGTTGACGTGTTTTGGAACCACTCCATTGTCAAAATTTATTGTACTGGTACTTCTAAATTTCTGTTTATCTTTATATAGCGTTTAACTATTTATTTTATATCATCTGTCTATTACAGCCATTTTCCTAGGTAAAGATGGTCTAGTACGCGTAGTTCAGTTGAAGGTAGGCAGCACGTTTTTCAAGAGACCTATTACTAAACTTGTGCCATTGCCAATAAACTGAGACAATGTAATTAATATTGATCAAAGATCAACGTGCGGGGAGTATGTATGGTTTAAAATCAGACACTCAGCGCTGCCTATGGGCAGCTTTAGTACTAAGAACATTCTGTATACTATTCAGACGGAGTTGGACTGTGATAGAGTAAGCATGCACGCCAGTACGGCCTCTGCATCATAGTAATATAGTTAAATATTGTTAATCTTATAAATATAGTATATTTAGTTATCAATCAGTGTGTAATTATTTTATGTATACTTCAGTCCATTATTCTGCTACAACGTAGAGCCCGTAACATTGATCCATAGGTCGCTGGTTCATATCCGGCCCGGAGGACCAATGTTATAGAGAATGTAATGAGAATAAGAGTATTTATTTATGACATTTAAATATAATTCTATTTTAAATTCATGTAAAACATACAAAAGAATTCTAAAAATATGCCTTATTAACTGCTTAATTACTAATATGTTCTGATTGTACCCAGTTGATAGTTTATGAGCATTTTGATAAGAATATTAATTTATTTAAAAATAATTCCTGAGAGGGTAGTCCTGTAACGACCAAATTATATAGATTACTTATTTGTAGCCGGGGATCGCTACCCAAAAAATAGGACACTAGAAAGTAATTTTCATACAGATATCAGGTTGTCTAAAAAGTATTGAGCCTTTGAAGGCCAAAATTGAAAATACATTTATTGTTATTGGAAAAAACATTATGAAAAATTATGTTATGAAAAGAACATATGCAAAATTTTTTTCGAGATCTGCCATTTTTCCGGCAACACCATAATGACGTCGCTTTAGAATTCTCGTGGTTTCTGGTCAAAACATTGTGACACGTGGTTTCCACATTCCTCTTTTGAAACTAGCTTAACACCATTCAGGACGTTCTGCAGAGACAAGAACAAATAATAGTCTGATAGTGCCAAGTAAGGCTATACGGCGGATGTATTAAACCTTTTATTCAAGTTCTATCAATTTCTGACGGTCGTTAAAGATGTATGCGATTTGGCATTGTCAGCTTGGTATATGACAACCTTTCTGTTAACCAGATCAGGCCGTTTCTTTTGAATTTCTATTCGCACCAAACTATTCTATTTCCCACCAAACGCTGTGCGTTTGGTGGGAAATAGAATAGAATAGGGATTAAAAGGGCATCCTTCCTTGGCGTCCTGGGCGTCAGTATGGGCTTTGTCACAGATTCCGGAGCTTCTTCTCACTTTGAACACGATTTTTTTCGCACATTGTTGGCGCAGGTTATCCACTTTTAATCACTCGTGATTAACCGCTTCAGAAATGGCCTGATTTCGTTACGTTTCAGTGGAATTCGATCGAGTAAATTTTCTGAGTCAGATCATGTGGCACCCAAATGCCGACCTTCTTTTTGTAGCCAGGTTTTTCCAAATAGTTTAACACTGTTTGATGATGAATGATTAGGTCATTGGTGATGCTATGACTGCTTACATGCTAGTCATCTTTGACTTTTGTCAGAATATCATTCACTTTTTCTGTGATTGGTCGCCCACTGCGAGGAGCATTTTGGACATACAGAAATTTTCAGAACGAAAGCAATTGAACCATCTTTTGGTTGTTGCTTTTGTTAATCTATCTTGTCTATAAACAGCACAAATTTCTTCATGGACCTGCGTATGGTTTGCGCCTTTATCGAAATAAAATGGTGAAATGTAGCCCACTTTTGTGGAAAGTTCACTCAACTTCACGGCGCAATACCTTTTCTCTGAGTATGGAATTCTGATTATAAGTATTCCAAAACTTTTTGCACTCTACTCGCTTCAACTGTTAGCTATCAAATGATGTTCGGCCTGACTCAATGCGACTCATAGACCTTGTCTCTTTTTCTGTTTAGCCTCCGGAACCACCATAAGGTATTATTATTTCAGAGGATGAATGGGGATGATATCTAAAAACGTAAAGGAAGACTTGCATAGTCTTGTATAGTCTCAAGTCGACCATTCCTGAGATGTGTGGTTAGTTGAAACGCAACTACCAAAGAACACCGGATCTACGATCTAGTATTCAAATCCGTATAAAAATATAACTGCCTTTACTAGGATTTGAACCTTAGAAATAGACTTAAAATCAGCTGATTTACGATGACAAGTTAACCAGCCCGTCGGGCTGACTCATATACCCTGAGATTTGGGAAGCTAACAGTATCTCGTGCGCAAAAGGTTCACTACTTTTTCGACTACCTATTATTAATATAAATTTTCCATAAGCTACGTACTTAGTGATCACATTTTGTTTCATCTACAAAATTACAAAATTATTCGTTCATCTACAACACGTAATAATGATTAATTTTTATTAATGAACTTTTATTTTCTTGATAGATTGTTTAAATTAAAATTAGTAATGTTTTTAATTTTTTTAAATAAGCATATATGATTTAAATTTTGAAACTTCATCAATTGAAAAAATAACGTGTAATTAGAAAACTGATCGTGGAAGAGCCCTAAAATTTGGAAAGGTTAATGAAAAGAAAGTAGATAGTTACAGGGCATTAAAAAAAAAATCGCGTTAAATATAAATGTAAAGTTGGTAAGGCTAAAAATTACCTTTCTTTAGTTTTCTTCAATTTTTGAAAAGTTTTCATAAAAATACTATTGATAACACAAAAATCATTGTGAGAAGTGATTCTTACCGTCATTATGAAACGAGCTAATTAGCTTTAAACTCATCGGCAAAGATAAAACGCTAATAATTTATATATATTATAAGTAAAAGAAAAGATATTTTTGTAAAGTATAAGAAAAAATAAATCTTTAAATTTATTTTGTTAATTTGGTGAGCATATTTTTCATTTCTTCTTGTTGGAAGAGTCGTCCACAAAAAAAATTCAATGCGGCAGATCTATTTAATGAAACGAGTTTATACTTTCATTTGATTAACTACAAATGACTGTAGTAGCCCGTATATAATAAAAGTAATAAATTTGGTGTACAGCTTTATTGTTCGTTTAAATTCGGAGAATAAATTGTGTCTGGTGTAATGTACTCGTACACTAATCAGTGTAGTGGACATTGCACTAATTAATAAATAGAGCAATGAAATTTAAATGAAAAACTTTGTGAACTAACTCACACTGTTATCATAGTTAATCACAGTTAATAACTATTTACGAATTTAACAGTTCTGATTTTTTACTTTAAAAGAATTAATTTTCCGATGGATAAAGATTTTATTCATGAAAAGATTTTAAATGAATTTTGTAGTAAACCTTTAACACTTCTTCTTCTTTTCTTGTATTAATAAAGATTCATCTGATTACCCTTTGGTGAAAGGATATCAAAATATTTCTGATCAATCAAATTCCGAGTAGCAAAATATATAGTCTAATGTGAGAAAGTATCAGAAGAAATTGATTTTAACAATTATAAAATACGCTAATAAATGATTTTTTTATTATTATTATTGAAAAGGTGTAATAATATAGTAATATTTATTTTAGTGAACGAAGGAAAAAATTTAATATAGTATTTAATAAAAATGGTACGATAAGCTATCGTATCATGAGAACATGGAACTTTTCTCCAAAGGAATCTTCTGGAACAGAAGAAGATCTTGTTACAACTGTAAATGGAATAGCGGTGGTGAGTGTATTTAATATATGCTAATTTAGACCCTTAGTAAGTTGATCTAATTTTTTTGACGTGAGGTTAGGTAAATTAATTGTGAAAAGAAAATGTTAAAAAACCTTCAAATGGTTGCATAATTTTCACAGCTTCGCCCTTGATGACCTTTGTTTCAAACACATAATTGGGTTTTAAATTATTAATGACATTATTTTTACTTAAAACTAATCAAATAAATTTCGAAATATAACTAGGAAACGATTGTTGAAATTGATTTTTAATTCAAAAATCGAGTAAACAATTATAGATAACGATTTGTACATTGTTCCTAGAGGTTATGGAACAATGTGTACATTTATTATTAAAAAAAGGAGATAAGAAAAATGAACAAATTAAAAGGATGATATTTCGGAAATTTTTTTTTGTGAAGTATTGTTTTGTGTTATTTGTTTATAAACATTGTAGTTTCCCCGTCACCCGGGAACCAGACCCGCAATTATGCATAAACTCAGCTCTGGCGGGTACCTTGGCCTCAAACTACCTCGGAATGACGCAAGGCCCCACCCAGGCAGCCGGGACTCGGTCTTTTTGTATGCCATGCCTCAAATGAGGAGTTCCCAAAAAGAAACTTCCCACCGGGACTCCACTCTTGACGCCTTGCCTCTAGTGGGGAACCCTCAAAGAGATCCCCCACCGGGACTACGGTTTTACATTCCCCCAATGGCATCCCAAAGGAGTTCCCACCCGATCATTGAAGGTGGAAGACTGAAGCTTCCCACCCCTCCCGGGCGGATCTGTCTCTCAAAATTACTGTGAAGACACAACTCCTGACGCAGATGGATCCGTCTTGCATCCTCGACCTCCGGACACATGACCGTGCAACTTGTAGGATGTACATCGAGGCCCCTGCTTACAATCTTTACGTATATAGCTGGACTTACCACACGTAAAAGAATGGCCACTTCTATCTGGGCCATTACAGAACTTGGTTCTGTGGCCTGGACTCCAGAATCTAAACCAGCGTTCGTCGGAGGCCCGCCGCGTCTCTCGACAGGTCATTCACCCGACGCAAACACGCCCATCAAACAGCAGTTTGTCCGCAAGGATGGGCGGCAAAGCTGATGTTACTACTTGCGTCAAGCCGTAAGCCGGCCGCATTAATAAAACATCTATACTGACCGACTTACCAGTTATTTTATTGAGTTCCCTGAGAAACTCGCCCTGCGTCGTGAGAGCATCCACATCCTTAACAAGGACGTGGGCCCTTCTACCACCCTTTCCAAGTAGGGCCTCCATTTTTTCGGCGATATCTCTGCTCAACTGTTCGCACCATCGGCTCACACCCGGAGGTGAAGAACCTCCCGCTGGCCCTTCCGTACGGAGAGGACCCCCGGTTTCACTCGGCGATACTGCACCCTTTACGGAGTGGAGGAGATCAGCATAGGACCTCCCTTCCGCCTTGACCACCACTACGGTGGTTGGTGGCTCCGCCGGTCACTTCTTGCTTTGCGGCATCAAAGTTGACGACGGACGCATCAAATAAAGAAAATGCTGCCTCCCTACACGCCTACACGTATACTCAATGGTGCGCTTTTAAATCTGTCCGATCCGCCCAGTCAGCCCGTAGAAACAGACCGGTCGACTCTGTTCATTATTCAGCACTTGGGGAAGTGATCTACAGATGATAGAGACCATCCCACGATCCCCAACCATCGAGTCGATTACCAAAACGTAATACACGTCCTTACAAAAAAAATTAAAACATACAAATTTTAATTTAATTAGTGGGAGCATCACAAAATTAAAAAAAAAACAAAACTTTTGTATATAATTGTGCTCCGGGGACTAGCGAGGGTGAGGATAAAATAAAAGACCAGTAAAAACAAGACACTGTTAAGTTTCAAACTTTTCTCTGATGGTAGAGACTTTTGGAAAATAACGGTTTTTAATTTCTGTTAATTTAAAGCAGAATACGAGGTGTGGCTATTATAAAACGAAACAATGTTGCTAAAGAAGAAATGTGCCAAATTCATACGACCGACAGCTGTGCAGTGTGAAGCCTTCTTGTCTCCATGTGACTTTTATCTGTTCCCAAGGTCAAAGCTGCATTAAAGAACATAATTTCAGACCGTTGAAGCTGTGAAAGAAAAAGCGGCACGCTTCAAGAAAGAGCTCACAGAAGAAGACTTCCAGCACTGTTTCGAACGATGGAAAATTCGCATAGACCGTTGTGTATATTGAAGGGGATAATAACGAAATAAATTTAAAATAAAATATTAAATTAGTACACACACACACACACACACACACACACACACACACACACACACACACACACACACACACATATATATATATATATATATATATATACACATACACATACACACACACAACACACACCGTGTGTTCCACGAAGAGGTATACGCTTTTGATTTAATATCACTCGCCCATTCCACCACCGATTCTATTGAAACTTAACAGATCTTTTAAGGAAGGTTCTACAAACGAATTTCAAACTTCTAGGATTTATAGAAACAAAATTCAGCTTCCAAATAAAAACATCAATTTCAGATCCACCACATTTTCTATTCATTACAAAATAGTTGGTAAAAACTATTAAAAACCGATGATAATTAGTACTACAATAATTAAAAACAGTTAGATAATTAGTCATAACCATTAGCTATTAGTCATAACCATGACTAATTATTAACTTGTTTTATTGAATTTGAACTGCAATGAAATGGCAATGATTACTGAATTTATTGTTTAAATACTCAAAACACTATTGTGTTAATTAGTTAAGGTCAGCGAGCGTAGGGTAAGTTTGGTTAAATTATATTTATAAAATAAATATAAATGGTTGTAAAATGGTAATGTAATGTTTATATCGGGTGATATTAACAATAACCCAAAAGTTTGCAATTTATTAGTCGATGGGCTAATATAAATACCGAAATATATATATATATTATATATATATATATATATCGTATGTGTGTGTGTGTGTGTGTGCGCGCGCGCTATATTAAATAATATTAATTTTTTTAAATATGCTTTGTTACAGGCAGGAGCTTATAAGGTTTTAAAAAAAGGAATTTTTTCACAAAAATTTTTATCAGTTGCATTTTCAGTTACGAAACAAGATTTAGCAGTAACTCATTCGATTAAAGAATTGTTATTTGAAGGGTACTCTGATACGCTTATGACAGTGGGCCAAAGTATGCCAGGACAAAATAGTTCACCTTATGACAAATTTGGTTGGTTTTATGGGGTGAGAAATCTATACACGTTCATTATCACATATGTATTTATACATAACATTAAGTTTTAATTTTTTATGAAAATGTAAATGTTGTGATTTAAGCGAATTATTGTCGAAATGATTTCTTATTTAAAGCTGTTATTTTAAGCTGTTTTTTATTTTAAGCTATTATTTATTTAAGCTGGGCCGGCCTCCGTTGCGCGAGTGGTAGCGTCTCGGCCTTTCATCCGGAGCTCCCGGGTTCAAATCCCGATCAGGGCTGGCATTTTCACACACGCTATAAATCATTCATCTCATTCTCTGAAGCAATACCTAACGGTGATTCCGGAGGTCAAACAAAAAGCTGTTACTATATATGAGGTGTTAGGTTGAGATCTGTAAGAGTACAGAAATGTTGTTTTTGCTCTGTCTTTGGATGCCCACTGTGTCGTTTCACGTTTTTTATTGTTCTTTTTGTTATTCGTTGCATCGTTTGTTGTTTTATGATGTTTCGTTTAGTTATTTTACGTTCCTGTGCTTTATTGTTTTCGTTACTGAAAACAAGAAAGCAAATAAAGATATAATAAGAAATTAGATCTGTCAGTCAAATTAACAAGAGAAATTAGGCTATTTTTATGAATGATGAAAAGGATTAATCATTTTTAACTTGACTTATGAACTTTGCATTAATCTAAAATTAACGTTTCATGTAAATATATTTATTTTGCATTCAGAAATATAGGAATAATTATTGTAATATCAGAATAGATAAATGCAATTCAACACATTTCAACCTCTTTTCGATTAATTGTTAATGTTTATTGATTTTGACTAGAATGTTAAAAAAATATTTTACAGATCAAATTACTTACTAATAATTTATATGCCAGTCATATTATTTTTTAGGATGATAAAAGGAATCTTAAAAAAATGCAATGAAGTTCTTTTGAACTAAGGTTGTTGAGATAACAATAAACAAAGTTCATGACAAGGTTTATATTTTTTTATGTACTTGAAGGTATTTTGATAATTTTTTGTTTAATATCACGTCACGTATTAAACTTTCAACTGTATTTTAAGCTAGGTGAAAATTTTTTTAAATTATTTCGAATTATTATTTACCATTCTAAATTTATGATTATAATTTTGGAAATGCCAACCAGATAAATGTTATACTTAAATATTGCTTTGTTTTTATTAGAAAAATCAATAAAATAATAAAATTTATATGTTAGGGAAAAATAATTTATGTACGAGTTTGTATATACGATATGATAAATAGGAACCTCCAATGGAAAACTATCTAACATTAATGTCTTATTAAAAACGCAATAAGTTAATGTCTAAACTTAATAATGGGTAAAGTTGAGCCCCATTATTTTATTTAAAAGTCAAATTACAAGTAAAACAATAAAATATACATGTCCCTTCTTTCCTCTAATAAATATGATATTTTCTTCGTAGCAGTAAAAAGTTATTTTATCACGCGCTAAAAAATGTGAAAATTAAAATTTTTTATAGAATTTTTATCAGCAGTGGAAAACAAACATAGAACTAAAGAAAATAATTCTATTTAAAATGATAAAATAAGAGGTTATGTAGTCTGCTTAACTAACATTTTCGGCTGATGATAATGTTAGGGGAAGAGCCAGAGAGAAAATGAGAGAGAGGTTTGACTTGCTGATTTATTTTTTCCTTGTAAGTTAAACGATTCTCCTCTCTGTCATCTAATGATAATATAAAAATAATTAAAAATAGACAAAATATTTTAGCTTCTTTTTTTAAAAACAATAAAGATATATTTAAAAAAGGTTTTTAAATTAAAATTAAAACTTAAATTGACAGCTTAATAAGATAATTTCCAAATTTATTTAAGCATTTATTTACCCTTTTAATGATACCTATTGCTCAAAGTGAAAAATTTCTGACTAAAGTTTTAGGTAAGTTCTGGTCGAACGATCAGATTAATTTTATTTGCTACAAAATCAAATTGTACAATTTTTGTTAAGAATCTTTGTTAAGATTGTTTCGTTAAGAATCTTAATACTCTAAAACTCTAATCATTATTAAATATGTATTATGCTTTCATATATTTTCATCTCTTATATATACCATCTCTCGGGGCTTTCTCAAAAGTGGAATCTAGTTTTCAGGACAAGAAAAATCAGTTGTCAGCTTGTTGTTTGGTGCCCATAAAAATCAGCCATGAAAACAAATATTTAGCAAATGAAACAATTTTAAATTATTTATTTGTGTAAATCTTTCAAATGTACACGTTAGTTAAAAATAATATTTATTTATGTAAAAAAAAACAATAATATCCATCTCTATCAATATAAATAACAGAACTGTTTATGTGTTACCCAATAGAATATTTCCTCTTATGAGAAACGGCCTTATTACGCATCTGTTACCTGTTTTCATAAAAATCTAGCAATATAAAAATGCTTCGAACAATCATTAACGCCTTTTGAATTATTTATTTTGTAGTTATACTTTTTATTTTTTAAATAGAATAATAATAGTTACTAGTAAAATAATAATGCAAGGAAAATATTCGTTCTGAAATTAGAGCACTGTAGCCACAGACACTAACAGCTGTTATGGAAGATGCTGTAGAAAGAGCTCGTCTATGCGATACTAGAGGATATTTAAAAATGTAATTTTCCGTTCAAAGTGTTAAGTAATCTCCATGATGTTTTCTTTATTATTACCACAGATAAATAAGAAATTTTTCCAAACAAAAAAAAATTAACTGTTACAGTTCCGTCGTGAAGTATGAGCCGGAAAGATATTTCAGAACGAATATTTTTCTGAACTTGTGAAATTGTCAGGCGTTTGTTCACAAACACAGTTTCTTTTAAATGTTACCGTAAAAAGAAGTTAGCGTCCTTTAGATAAGGAAAATGACTGCCAATCCACTTCAGGTCTGGAAATTATTCGTTCGCCAAAAATATTCCATAAAATTTGCATTGTGGCTTCAGCTTTATGTCAAGTGGCTCCTTCTTGCTAAAACCACAATCCAGATCTGTTTTCCACTGCAGGTCTATGAAATTTTGAAGCATTTTCCAATATCGTTCTCCATTGACCTTCATATCACCATTGTCACTTTCGAAGAAATACGGTCCAATAATGCCCAGAGAGGTTATTCCACACCAAACCGTGCATTTGGGAGAATACAGTTCATACGGTTGTATAACTCTTGGATTTTCGATGCCCCAAATTCTACAGTTCTGATTGTTTAGAAAACTTTGAGGTAAAGGTGAGCCTCATCGAACATAATCAGATGTTGAATAAACTCTTTTTCTTCTTTTACCAATTTATGAAATCAGAATGAATAATTCCGCCGTACGGTTAATCTGCATGTTTTGTTCTTGTACCAATTGAATCTTGCACGGGAAAACCGTGTAAAATGCGTTACAGCGACGTGCGAAGATACGAATTTGAGTAGCACATCTCCGGTCTACGTCTGTAGTTCTTCTTCGACACTTAATCACATTCCATATTTGCCTCTATCCTAGCTGACCGTGATTTCCCGATACGTGGAAGGCCAGTTACTGGACTCTACTGATAGAAATGTTCAATTAAGCGACAAATCATTGATTCCTAGAGCGTAACTCTAACGTTAAAATGTTTGCAATATGCTCGCTGCGTTCTAACCATTGAATGTTTGTTTTCAAAGTAAACCTGAACGATTTTGGTGCGTTGTGGTGTTATGAATTTTTCCGTGTTGAATTTTCAGACTACTGATCACAACTTCTAAAACAAAAAAAAAAAATTATTAATCAAAACATTATTACTGGTCCAAACCCCGGTAGTGATTTATGGGTCGCTTGTTATTTATGTTTTAAATTATCAATATGAACTACTTCTACTTTCTAATTAATTCTTTATTTTATATCTCTGCAAGGTTTTAGCATGGTTTCCATTGATCCACCCAGGCAATTGCTGAGTCCTTTATTTTTTCCACGGGTTTGTATACTACTAATTGCTGATGTGATCCGTGTAATGTATTTATTATACACCGATCAGAATAAAGCATTTATTTCTTTACATTAGTAAATTGTAAGTGGACATGTACGTGATCTATAATCACATATATGTGATATTTCATGTATGCAACTTTACAACAATTAATGAATTTTTTTTTAAATTACGTTTCAGAAAAATAATTCTCATTCAGATGGAATATTTAATATAATATCTGGTGAAAAAAATCCACAAGAAGTTGGTGTTCTAAAACAATGGAATTATTCGAATAGAACGAAGTTCTTTTCTGAAAAATGTTCTGGTGTGTACGGTTCTTCAGGTGACCTCTTTCCACGTGGTTTAGCGAGAGAAGATACTATTAGTTTTTTTTCAGCTGATGTTTGCCGGTCAGTAAAAATTTTAGTTTTTAAATAAAATAAAAAATTGATACTTTATCTGTTAAGGAATTTAGTATAGTAAAATAGAGAAAAAAATTAGATTTTGTAAAAATGAATAGTTCGATCATATATTACATTTTAGAGTAAAGATGTATCAATTTAATTTGTATAGTAACATAATACTTTTTTTATTTATATTATGAGAATTTGTTTTTTGCAATTGTACTGATACAACCGAGGTCCAAAACCTATTCTTTGATATTGAAAAGAATTATGACTGACCAGAGGAAAATCTATTATTTCATAAAGTCTTGATTCAGTTTTAAATTTATATTTTCAAATTTATTTTATTTATTCACTTTTGGTTCGTTTTTTTACATCACAAGTCGATCAATGACTTATTCTAGGTCTGTCATTTTTCATCAGTTTCTTATTCTGAATCTTTCTCTTTTTCCGTTTGTCTTACAATTTTTTTCGAAACACATACAACATCCTTTATTTCTAAATCTCCTGTCTATATTTTATGATTAATTTCAATCTTTTCAATGAGTTGAAATATGAGAAATGATTTTTGTATCTTTTTAAACCAAAAATTTTATTAATTAATTTTTTTTAAACTATTAAAGATTCTTATTTAAATTTAAATACTTGTATATTATATTTTAAATTTACTTTTAGGACACTGACGCTACTTTATGCAAAAGATGATGAAGTACGCGGTATTCCAGTTTATAGATACGAGGTAGATCCAGATCTCTTAGATAACGGAACAAAGGTGGCTGGCAATGAATGTTATTGCAACGGAGAATGTGTACCGTCTGGTTTATTAAATGTAACAAAATGCCGTTACGGTGTACCGGCGTTTATGTCCTTTCCTCATTTTTTAAATGCAGATCCAATTTATACAAATCAAATTGACGGTATGAAACCTGATCCTAAAAAGCATACTTTCTATATGTCTGTTGAGCCGGTAAGTAAAATATAATTATCTAATTATTTTTTTAACTGGTTTAGATTTTATTTTACAACATAAGCTTGCGATGGGTGTGTTTTTTAGCTTTGATAATTGGTTCTTATGTATCTTTTAGCGCTGAATCCGAAAATAACATAAATATTTTTCATCACATCGGGACATTTCGCAAATCGCAAATTTTAAAATTTGTAAAAAGTTGAAAAATTGCTAAAATGTGATACACTTATATAGATAAAATGCTTTTTATAATAAATTATTATAATTTATTCACTTCTTTTGGTTTATACTATACATTGTTACAGGTAAACAGCTGAGTGGTCTGAAGAGGATGCTGCATGGGGGGGGGGGGGTAATTGACCCCTTTATTTTCACACAAAATTGCCGCAAAATTAGCCTAATTTCGATAATAGTGCATTTTTAAATTAATTTATTTTTATTTATTTAATTAATTTTTATGAGGTAGGTCATGTCTTTGGAAACCACTTGCCCTCTTCTCCCACTCTTTATGATGAGCAGGCTTGTGTAATTAATAAAATTTATTTGATTTATTGTTTAAATTAACCGTGAAAAGAATTTATGAATTAGATTACTTTCCTGATTTAAAAAAAAAATTATCCTGTAATTTTCCAACTCTCAACGCTAAAAAGGAATTAAAGAAAATTTTCAAATGATTCTCTCCAGAATTACAAAACATGTAGATGCTTAATTTAAAAAAAATCTTTATAAAAATTACGCAAGATTTGAAGTACAAAATCTTAGTATTCGTAATTGAAGTAATATTTGGAGTAAGGATTATTTACATGATAAATCAGTCTAAGTCGAATTCAAACGCTGCTAAAATTTTGCATAAGAAGTTAGTAAAAAAAACCCCACTCTTTTTATTTGATAACTATATTTCTCAAAACAACAGTTGTTAATTTTTGGACCATTTTTTATATGTTTAAGATACAATTTGAAAAATACTTTATTTTTGGACACAATTTTAGTGTGCGCAGAAAACTTTTATCTATTATTAAAAGAATAAGTAATTATTTAATAAATGTAATCAGTAGTTTTGGTTATTTTTGAATAAAAAATAGTAGTTTAAAACAATATCTCATTACTGCAATGTAAAGAGTTCATTAAAATTTTAATGGAATTAATGATAAGTAGATACAAAAATATATCTTACAACCTTTAGAAATTTTTACACAATTATAGGAAAAAATTTTTATACAAACCTCAATTAAAAATGAAGCTTCTTAATTCGTTTTACCAAATGCATCTATTTCGATGATTTTTTTTACTATCCTGGTGTCCCGCAAAAAATAACATGTCAAATAAACGATTTGACCTTTTTTTTTGTGTGTTTGTCATCATGGATTAATAACGGGAAAATCATCTAACTTATTAAGACATAAATTATTTAATTTTTTAAATATATGAAATATTTAACTGAAAAAGAATTGTTTTACGATGCTAAAAGTTTGTGATTCATTGAGCTCTGGTGGTTGTGTTGTTTTCCACCTACAGATCAGCGAGCTCTATCATAGATAACAGACGTTATTTGCAGAAAACTACTCTAAACCCGTTCCTACGCGGGAAGCAGCGGCTTCTGTAGAGTCTGGCTGGCTCTTTCTAACCAACCGATCCGCCTTGGAAGGCTCACCAGTAACTAAACTACTGCCGGGATAACTTTCCGGATCAACGGAGCTGGTGATCTCCAACATATAAATAACAAGAAAATTTTGTAATTCCTAGGCCGGAAATATAGCACAATGTCTCTTTACCTTAAGCTTTCCAAATAATTTATAATATATCAGTAATGATAACAAAAAAAAAGGTTCAATTGTGCTCATGACCAAGTAGTTTTTTATTAAAAAAATATCTTTTCTGATGTGATCTGAAATAAACGGGCTACCGGAGAAACTTCCTCCACGAAAAAAGAAACAATAATAATTATCGAATTCGGAGAACTTAGTATTGAGTAAGGCTTAAGTATACATAAAAAAATACATACGGGTCGAATTGAAAACCTCCAACCTTTTAGAAGTCCATTAAAAATTCTCCTTCGAAGGAAATATTTCCGAAAAACATGTTTTAAATACATATTTTTACACTTTATATCAAGTGTAAAAATATGTTAAATTATTTCCGTTTACGATCGTAGTGACAGTATTTTTATATCTTAACTGGTCATAGAGGCCAAACTTAATGACCTAAAAAGATAATATATTTGAGGTTATCAGAATAAATGTAAAGGACTCTTTTCGGTAATACTGTATTTAATAGTAGGTTATAGAAAAGGAGCACGTGGAAGAACGCAAGGTAGGCCAATAATGAGTTTAACTGTAAAAATATATATACCCATTAAAGAAAATAAAAACAGTATAATTTTTTCGGTGTGTGTGAGTATGAAAATCATCGTGAAGGTTTTTTGCCCTCTTAAAAAAAAAACACTGTCATAAGTTATTCATGTAATGTGGCTGACGTATTATCAGCTATTATATATATATATATATATATAATGTTATTCCTTAATAATCTAATTCAGAGATGTAATTTTAAAATTAATCAGAAAATGAGTAAAGGTTCAAACAATTAATAACAAATTTAATAAGCCTATCGCGTGAGCAGCCAACAAATTATTATTTATTAAAATGTATGATAAAAGATATTCATCACTAGTTAGGTTATGAATTGAAATGACGCGAAGAAACCAAATTCCATAGATTAATCCTGCATACAAATATTATATATAAAATCTTTTAAGGCTATAAAAAATATATTATAATCCTTTTTCTAATAAATATACAATTAATATTAAACATCATTTTATGCTTAATTGATACTGGATAAGAACAGAGTTTGGACAATTTTTCTCTTCCGATTATTAAAAAAAATATTTCCTATTTCTCATGTGACTTTGAATGGAATGTTTAACCTTTGTTCTTTAAAAATAAAGTTTACCGAAATTGTCATTAGCAATATGTATTGGTAAAGGGAAATAAAATGTTTATGCAATAACAAATCTCTAAAAAAAAAAGAAACCAGGGGAATTTTTGGCATATAAGTTTATAGAACTTTATTATAAGTTTATTAGAACTTATGAGGAAGGTAAAAGGAAATCCGTGACTGAAAATGCGTTTATTTCTTGGCTGAAAAATAATTTAAACTTCGGTCTTTATAAAATAAAAGCCAAAAAAGTTAAAACAACTGTGTGAACTGTAAACATCTGATTATGGATTAGAATTTCACTTACCCGACCTTATTATTGCATTTCAAAAGTGTTGTTCAAGTAATTCTTACAAAGTGAAGTAAACGTTATCAGAAAATCGGATCGAATGAGGAAAAAAAGAAGAGGTAAAAGAAAAAAAAATTAATATTGCGATCAATGTTATACAGAGAAGTTTTATTTAATCCAAACAGTTTATAACCGATACAGAAAGGTGGAGAAGAGATTACTTGAAATGATTAATATAATTTTCTTTCCATAATTTCTATGTTTTATTCAGGGTTATTTAAATTTTTACAATATTAAAATTAAAATTTATGTATTCGTGGATATGTGAAAAAAAGAGAACGTTTTTGATTTACGTTAGGAGCACACTAGGCTTAAAACAGTTGTTACCAATATGTTTAGACTATATAAAGAAATTTATCGAAAGATAAAGTAACGTAGTAAATAAAAAAGTAATTACGGTTTTAAAGAATATTTTTTTTTAGAAAACCTTTAAAAATGTATTATTTCATGAATCACATTCTTTTCTCGACTAAAATATTTGGATTTGAAGATAATGTAAAAATATTTAAAAAAATTTAGTATTTCAGGTTTCTCTAACAATTAGTCATTTTAAGAATTAAAAATTATAAAATATGTGGATATTTAATTCCTCTTATTTTATAATTATATTCTATTGAACGAGTAAGCCAGGCTCTTTTTTTCCGTCAGAGGGAAAAGCTCTGCCAGCCTACGCCCGCCCGCACAGACGGCAGTGTCGGGCTCACACCGACTAAAAAATCTCCCTCTCGGTAAAAGGAGATCGCGGCATGGCGGAGATCCACGAGGATCAACGGCGAACGCTCAGCTACGAAAGGCTGCGAACGAACGTCCCCTCACCACCGTAGGTTGACAGAAGCATGCACCGTAGGCATAATCACCTGACAGAAATATGCAGCAGGGAGTAAGAGAATTCTTGCAGGTCTCAACGGAGAACGCACAACCGCGTCGATACAAGAACGTGCGCTCTCTACTCCCGTAGGCTGTCGTCCTATCCTACTCTTCCTCTACGCCTACGCCTCCTTCCCGGAGATGATCCTTCTCTTAACCTTCTCAGAGACTGCGTCTTACTTTTCAGCAGAGTCGAGCATGATCCAGGCCCGTTACCGCAGCACGGGGCGCCCTCGAATCAGCCCACTTAAACACCTGAAAATCACGTGTTCGTCATCAAGGGCGCTACTGTGTGGGTACCGCTCATCCTCGCTGCGCCTGAACCTGAATACTTACGTCCTGAAACAGCCGTGATCAGTCAGGAACTGGGTGAGTTTATGAGGTATTTCACCGAATCTCCGTTCCAGCCACGGTTTAATCTCCGAAATCAGTTTGAAGGTCGTCCACCTTCCCTGATCAATCGGAGGCGTACCTGTGATTATATAAGCCGCATCGGACGACGCTGTTCTGTATCCAAAGCATATTCCTGATGATATCTTTTTTTATACTCTGGATCGATAAGCTAGGTCCTGGTTTACTTATCCTTTATATACTTCGCCTGTTTTGTGTGTTTGACGCAGAAATAAGATTGAAAGAGAATTAAGACGAGTAAAGCATTACATTAATTAATCTTTTTTGTTTAAGCGATATATCATGTATATATACTTCTACTCATTAAGGGAAGAATTTTTAATCTCCTTTTGCTGCTAAATTCGGTTCGTTTTATTAATTTATTTATTTCGATTCTCATTGTTTTTAGTTATACAGAAGTTTTGATTTTTTATTATAACACATGCAATCTGAAGGACTATAAAATTTTTTTTTGACATTATTTGAAAATATTTTCACATAGCAACGATGATTTTAGCAAAATAATATCTATTAGTATTACATTCATACAATCAACAATAATATTACTATTTTATTCAAAGATGTGTGAAACGCAAACATGAACTTTCTTGTATTTATCAATTCACTAGCATTACAGCAATTAAGCGTCTCATGCGGCAATAGAAATACTCTTAAATAAACAAATGAAAACATTTAATGAAAACTTAATGAGCATTACCGTTATGAAGTAAGCAAGGTCAAGTTTCCTTCATATGTTCTCATTAGTTCAGCACACAACAAAATGTTCTATTTAACAGTGATTAGAGACAATGAGAAATAAACAAAGACACGAGACAGAAATTGATAGGTGATTTACCTACTCATATAAAATTAGTTAATGAATTTTTATTAATGAGTATTTGGAAATATAAACAACTGTATATTTCTTAGCCTTCTTACTCTCCAAAACTTGCTCTTGCAAATCTGTTCTTAAACTCTGCTGGAGGGGGCCCCATCCCAAAAATTGTTTTTTTTTGTTTGATATCTATTACTTAAAAATCTTGATATGCTTAAAAAAATTGATTAACATGACTATTTTTAATTACGATATAAAATTACCTGTAATAAAAAAAAGACATTAATTTAATAAAATTTCAAAATTATTAATTTTTATATTATTTATCCTATAATTAGTAATGCTGGTGTGTCGGTGAACTGGGTAATTTAAAAAAACAAAAAAACAAAAAACACAATTAACAGCCTATTGCAATCATTTAATTTTTGAATAGATAAACAAACTTTATAAATAAAAGCATTTAAATTATGTTCGCTATATGTAAATTCATAAAAATAATACCCGATCAGATTTTGCTGTAACATCTACATAGGAATTCGATTAATTTCTAATTGATTTTGATTTAATATTTCAACTACTGAATATTTAAATTTATAAACGTCTATAAAAAGAAAATGCGTGCTAAAAGGTCAGATGGCCTGGCCATCACATCATGTTCCCATATCAGGAAGTAATATAAGTAGAAAAAAAAACTACGAACATCTTGAACACTCAAATGGTGTGACTGTAAGTCCAACTTTTAAAAAATACTGGATGACATTTGAGTTAAATAAATAAAACGGTATCTAACAAATGAACATGACGTTCTCTAATTACTACATTCTTCTAATCGGAATTGTAAAGATATAATGCCCGATAATTCCTCAAGTGGAGATCATACACGAACATTAACTTTGGTATTTTAAAGTAGCCTTATATGAAGAACGACTGTTTACGTAGGAAACCGTTAGTTGCAGATTTGTAAACTAAAACTAATTAACCAAACCTAACGTATGAAAATTAGCTTCGCCATCTATGAATGAATTGTTTACTAGTTCTTGATTTTCATTAATCAACGGTATTTTTATAGTTTTTTCCAAGGTCAGTAGTTTAAGTTTTCTAGGAGATGGCTCTTTGTGTAATGTGTACCAGTTATTGAATTCAGACAGCCTGAGTAATTCAGAGTGACACAAACTTAGTTCAAGGGTCTTTTCCACCTCCCTGGGAATTGGAAAAACCGGGCCGAACGGGTAGTCGTTGAAAATTTCAGCGAGTTCCTGGTAAGAGAGCGGATTGCCGAGGGAATTTAGGGTTCCGTCTGGTCTTCTCTGTGTCGTGGTTTTGTTGTTCTTTTGTTATGAAGTTTGATGTTTTTTTAGTGTTTTGTTTATTTAGTTTTATTTTTATTTCTTGTTTTTTGTTATGTTATGGTTGCGTGTTGAACTCAACTTCTAACTTATCGGGTAGGCAGTCGCCTTTTTAATCTCATTTCTTCATGTCACTCAGTCTTGTTAAAGACTTGACATAGATGTATTTTATTTTTATTGATTAATTCTAGGTAGTACACCGATGGGAATATCACATGTGGTATTCGCATCGGTGGTGTCCTGACTGAGGCAAATACAAGGATGAGAGATGCCTTTTGCCGGGGTTCTGAAGATGACCTCCGGTAAAGTCTATAAGGGATGGGGTGGCGTGGCGACCGAAAGTGCCACATGGAGGGTGTCTTCCCCTACGGGGTCAGTGCCACTATATTCGTGGGTATATGTACTGATTTTACATTGCCATCTGTCTTCTGTTATGTATAAAAATTCTTTTTTAATGAAGCAACGTCAAAATTAATATTTGAAAGCATAGACTGATAAAACGGATGATAGTAATTAACACTGGTTGTTTTTGAAATTCATGCTGAGTAATCAGAAACGTTTCCTAAATGGAATTCACAGCAAAAGCACATTGTACTGGTAGTCCGTGTATTTGTTATGACAGTATATACTATAAAATAAAATAACAATACTATTCAAGAGAAACAAAATACAATTGTGTGTGTTGTATGATGAAATAAATATATTTTATTACTTTTCTGGGAGTGATTATAAACTTGGCATTAGAATTCAGCAGTCAGGTTAGTTTTACAACACCTGAACACGCAAAGTTCTTAACTCGATTTATAACGATGTATAGCATTTAGAAAAAAACAATTTAGAAAGTTCAGTTGACAAACAAGGTGAGGATTTGTTGCTGGACCGGAAAGGGTACGAGGAATAATAACGCAAACCCAAGCTACAAGTAAGCAGGCATGTGAATTCATGCTGTAGACTGCGAACTATGATTTAATTTAATTTCCTTTTAAGTTATATTTAATTGTTTATAACCAGTGTTTTTTTTTTTTTTTTTTAATTTTTATTAACTAAATCTTATTTAATTCTTTTTTTAAATTTAATTTCATTATTATTTTTAGGAGATTTCGTTATTTTAACAAAATGTTAAAATAGAGAGAAGGTTAAAATTTTTTTAATGTTTAATAATTATTTTATTCTCTGAGATAAATTCATCCAAATTACCCGACTAATCTCATTTGATAATTGCCAATTATATCCCTCCCCATTTTAATTTACATAAAATCGGCTGAATTGTATCTCTACCATCGTGATCCTGACTTGTCACCGCTACTTCTAATAATATGTAGACCAAAAACATTTCGGATCCATCAGTAAATTGCTTAAAAGTAAATGAAAAATCTGCCGTAATACAGCAATAATTAGTTATAAAGATATTTTTGAATTTCAAACGCGAGCTTTGTAAATGCGAGCTTCTTACGCTTTCACATCGACCATTTTATATTAATTTCAGACAAACTTGACATGCTTCCTGATGAAAATGTAATTCTTCCTTATTTTCCATCTGTTTTGGCCAATGTTGCTCGGTAGCTACTTTGGAGCTACAATCTCCTATAAAAATAATCTTTTTTGCCCCCATAATCATGAAATAAGTTTCTAAATTTAAAAAGCATTTTTCCCGGTCTGAATCCTTTGCAGCAGATAATTAAACAAGTAACATAAATTATTCTTTATTATTTACATTTCCTTTAAGTTAATTCTTCCCTCGTGGATTTAAAAACTGAAAGAATCTTTTAAACACTATCACTAACTCCCTTAGATCTCGACTATATAAAAGATACCCAAACCTTCAACTCCCAGCACAACTTACATTCCTGGAGATAACTTGACCATAATTCCGTCAGTTATTTCTTTTTTATTTCTTATTTTTTTGAGATGAAGAACATCGACTGCTTTGATCATATTGCTGTATGAGAATGGAAATTTGTAGCGTATGAAAAATGCCGTGCCTGAGTGGGATTAGAACCCAGGACCTTCGGATGAAAGGCTGAGACGCTACATTCCACCACAGAGATCGCGTTATTTTCTTCTTTTTTTAAATTAAAATAACATTTAAATATTAAAACAATAAAAAACGGTTTCTGATCACGATGAGGAGAACGTCTCCTAACATATTTTTGAAGTTGTTTTAAGTATGTCACACGGAAGTATTTAAACATATATAGGAACCGGTATCTTTTCCTTTTTGTATTAATCTGTAAAAAAATTTTTTTTTACAAGGCATTTTTGCACAGTCTGGCGTGTAAGTGTAAATGTACCGGTAAATTTGTAGTCTTGAATAGACTCAAGCCGACCACTCCTGAGACGTGTGGTTAATTGAAACTATATATATTAATTAACCCGGAGGTCCCGGGTTCGAATCCCGGTCAGGCATGGCATTTTTTTACACACGCTACAAATCATTCATCTCATCCTCTGTACAGAAAATATATATATATTAATTAATTTTTTTTTCCAGAACATGGGTTTTCCATTAGAAGGAGCTGCAAGAATTCAAGTAAATCTTTTAATTCGTCCACTGGAATATGTTTCGTAAGTATTCATAGTAAAAATGTTCGTGTAATAACTTTAGTTTACTTGAAAGTATCAATTATTTATTCTAATTAATGGTAATGTTTGGTACGTTATTAACCTCAAAGCTTCTTAGATTAAATTTCAGATCTGTTACTATTATAAGCATTAAATTCTACAATGATAAACACAAGTACAATAAATATCAATTCAGGTTTATACTTACATATATACATATATATATTTCTCACTTGCATAAAAGCAGAATTATTTATGCAATTACTGCTAGACATCTTTATAGTTAAGCATTAAAAAAAATGTAGTTTAATGTTTATTTAATTTATACTTGAAAATATGTTAAAGGTTTTGACGATTATATCAGATTGTCTCTTACAAATAACGTGAATTATTTTATTGTTCACAGAATAACAATAAAAAAATACAGATACTACGATTACAAGGCATTTTAACATTTTTAACGTAACTGACTTTACTGTTTATTAGATAAACTAAGGTCATGTAATTTGTTCTGATTTTGTCAGTAAACGTGGATTAAAACTAATATAAAATTAAGTTATTAGTTTTGTAAGATTACTCTCAATTCTGGTTCTGTATGTACATTTTAAACCGCTTCGTACTATAAACTACCCGCACAGATTAGATATACACAGTCAAGAAATTTGGACCAATGAACGTTGTATATCATTTTGACTGTGCATGTAATTTAAGTAAAACATGAATTAGTTTTTGTTGGAATTAATTTCTTAGAAATTATTCGTATTTACACTTTTTTTAAGTAAAATAATGATTTTTCTAAAATTTATAATTTTTTAATAATTGTCTGGAAGTGGTATTTTGAGAAGTGGAAGTATTCTGAGAGGAAAAAATGTTTGACTGTCGCTAGCTTTTTTTTTTTAAAATGTTTATTACGATGATTGTTAATTCGCTATTAAGAATAGCCAATTATATTTAATTTTAAAAAATTATCCAACTATCGTTTTATTTTTTTGTTTAATTTTTTTGTCATTAAGATGCCAAAGTTGAATTACTTAGCAAAAATGTGTAAACTTGTGTGCTTAAATTAATGGTAAAAATAAAAAAAATCTTGTTCCCATTTGATTGCTTAACATATTGTACGATTATTTCGGAAACCCATTTTTAAATGGAATGATTTGCCCATTTATGCTTTGCAGCACAATATGTATTTGGTTCCACATCTAACACAGTATAAAATGATTAAATAGATCTTTCTTTAACCTTAGATATAAGATCTCAGATAAAAAATACGATATTTTATAGTATAAAATGAATTAATTCATTTTATAGTTGTTGGATGTGGAACCATGTACATCCTGAGCTGAAAAACATAAATGGACACTCATTTTTAACAATTAAATTTAAAATGGCTTTTGGAGGGAACCCTAGAGGATCTTTGTGTAAAGAAATTGCTGACTGGGACTTGAGTGAAAAAAAATTTTATTTGTGCTGAATAAATGAACGTTTTTAAGTAAACGAAAAAAATTAACGATTACATATTAGAAGAGTAGAGTAATTTTAAAGCATACACGTAATACATGATCGTCAAAACTCACAATTTAGCTCCTTTATTTATAATAAAGTAAAATTTAAAGTTTGTTAATAATATAATGTAATAGAGAATTTTGCATGCCATTTTAACAAATAGCTAAAAAAAGCATAATTATCATTAAATCCATTATTTTCTAAATTTCTTTGGGGGCTAAGCATGCCGATATGGTACAATATTTTCGTCTAAGTAAAGGCAACAAGAAATCATTATTTTTCTCTAGTTACGACTTGATTTATAAGTCTTGGAGATGGCTATGCTAATTTTTATAGTGACTTGCGTCACATATCATGTCGCTTACATTTTTTTTTTTGGTGTAGGCATTTAAAATAAAATCCTTAAGTTTTTTGTTATGAAAACTATTTTTATTTATATAATATGCTCTATATAACTATCATTGTTTTGAAAACATACTTCGGTGCGTGTTCTTCACTCCTGAAGTAAAACACGTAACCCCGCAAGTTTCGATACATAGGAAAAAAGCTGACAACACAGTTGTAGGAATTTCCCGGAACGCGGTTTTAGCCGCGTAATGGGAAAGTGTTAGTTGTTTCTGATGCACGGCTTACACACACATAAACACGCAATTTAATTTAAAATATTTATCATTTTATTTAAATATAATATCTTTTCGTTTATTTTATTCAATTATTCTAATTAAAGTGCTCGCGCATATCGTATTTAATTCGTGCGGGTGTGGCGGTAGTAGCTGCGGCGGTCGGCACTAACTAAACTAATGTAATTTCACATCTTACATAGAACAAATTTCGCTCGTACGGTCGGCAGGATGGTGCGGCCGCGAAACTTAACGCACCAGGTTCCGAGTCAACCGGGCGATCGAGTTCGAGACCCAGCCATCAAATTACTTTTTTTTACACTTTAAATATTATTCATCTATTTAGTTCTACCGCTCACCTGTGACGTTACAACGTAGCAGTACTTTAGAGAATTTTTTGTGGTGGGGGTCGATATTACCAAAGGTTTTTGCAAATATTGTTATTTTTTAATTAACAAATGTGCCTAAGAAAAATATGATCTTAATTAGGCGAAATCTCGAGATACTAAGGATGACCTTGATCTACAGCCTCACCCCTTGACTTTTTAAGTCGAAAATTTAATAGCATCAATGTCCTACATATATAGAAGTAATCTGATCAAGTTTGGTCAAAATCGGTTCAGTAGTTCTGGAGATATAAGGTGTGAGACACCAAACACACTTATATATATGAACATCCGGAAAATTTCCATCCGGGTTTTTGGGTTCCTTACTTGTCAAAACGTTAAGACCCGGTGAAAATCGCATATGCTCAAATTAGATCGATTACAATACTTTCTCTTCTAGAGCTACATCTCTGCTAATGCGCTATCTAGACGAAAAAATAAAATAGACATTCTTTTATGAAGGCAATATTGAATCAGGAAAGCACAGCAGGAGGTATGCTTGTAATGGCGTTGGTGATATGTTCCTTGAGAAGATTTATGTTTTGTATCTTTTTCTGATACACCATAGCCTCATAAAAAAAATATTTATTTTTCTTATGTATGTAAACTGTATATACTACATTATATAGTAAAGTATAAAATATCACTTGTTACTTATTATTATTATTATTATTAATTTACTCTACTTCCATTTCATTAATTATTAAATCATAGTTTTTTTTTATAAATTTTTTTCTATTTACAAAATAGTGTATTGGTAATATCATTAATGCTTATTTTCTTCTTTACGTACATTATCATTATAAACTATTGGTTTAATACAATTAAGGAATTTAATATTTAATAATCCATTATGTATAATAAGTGCTTATGTGTAATTTCTTAATATTTTCTTATCACAATTAATTTCTGATAAAATTTCGGATGTGAATAACGCTAATATCCACGTCCAACATTATTTACTTCTATCATTTTTTAGCTGAAGTGGAGGTATAATAGGAACACCAATAATATTTTATGTTTAATAAGTTAATTTTTTTTATTTATTTATTTTTTGTTATTTTTTGTTTGTAATTAAAGCAATGCATGCTTGTAATTTTTGGTTTGCCAAATATATCGTAATGCTGTACTTTATGTCATATAGACTTCTAATTAACTTAGCTGATAAATTATAATAACAATTTAATATATTAATTGGAATTTATATATTAATCATATATTTATCTTTTTTTTTTAGATTATTCAAAAATGTGCCAACAGTATTCATTCCTGTATTTTGGGTAGAACATAAGTTTACATTAACAGCGGAATTAGCAACTAAACTTCGTTTAGCAGCATTAGCACCATCTATTGGTTATACTATTGCTGCTGTAATATTTTTCTCTGGAATTATTATAATCCTAGTAACATTAGGTTATCATAAAAATTATATAAACGGAAAAGATTCAGATAAAAAACCAACGACAACGGTGAAATTTGTTTCAAAAAAATCAAAAGATATATCATAATAATTTTGTATATATAGTTTTGTTATGTGTTTTATGAATAGAAGATATTTCTACTGAATTAATTTTTATATTTAGAACTGCTGGAAAAAGAAAAAAATTTAGAAAGATATTCTTAAAGTGTGTATAAAAATAATAGTAAAGAAATGATCATTGAATATTTAGCTGATGACAAAGATCGAATTTTTAAGCTATTGAGATACTAATACAACTTTTAATAAATATTTTAAGTATTAGATCATGATGTAGGACTATTTTCACAAGAAGGTTGCCAACACTATAAAAATTTTACCAGTTTCTCCAAGTAACTTTAAAGAACTAGGAAAATTGACTTGAAAAAAAGAGAAAAATAATGTTGTTTTTAAAAGTACAATTTTTTATTAAAAAATGTTGTAAATTATTCGATATAACTTAAAATAATTCTTAGTAAATAAGTTGTTATACATCTTTTTATACAAATTTTTGTAATTAATAAAGCATTTTATTAAATAATTATATTCGTAATAAATTTTTCATTACTACCTTATTTCTGTTTAGTTATAAAATATCTTTTAAAAAAAATATATTATACAACACAAATTCAATTAGTAACCGATTTAATAACTTGAGATTATTAAATAACTTATTTCGAGGTGGACTTAAATTAAAATAGTCGTAAAATTATAACACCTAAGTTAAATAAAAAATTTTAATTGACTTAAAAATATTGCGAGGTTTTCAGTTCGACCGGTATGTATTTATTTAAGTCTTGCTTTGCACCTTGGAAAATTTATATTATTTTGTAGGTATGGTTTCGTATCAAGTTTCTTCCAGATAACTTAAATGAAAATAAAAAGTATTTTAAAATAAAGAAATTGAAGATTTTATTTGTTTATTATCACCATTTTGTACTGGGTTATTGTAGCATATTGATGTAAAACTTGTCATAATGATATTTAAATATTTTTAAAATAAGTTATTGTAAAAGGAAAAGTTACTTGAAAAATTCTTTTGATTTTTATATGAATGCACTGTATAAGAGTAAATACGTTCGATCATTTTATAATTTTCGATTATTTATAATATTTATAATATTTTCGACTTTTTATAATTTTTCGATATTTTAAGGAATGCTATAAAGTTGTAGTTTCTCACTTTCGTATTCCTTTCAAACAGCATTTTTTTTTTATAAAGCCAACACATTTATAATGCCTACTCATGATTTAAATAATACAAAGGTGCATTAAAAAATTAATTCACCTTAAAAACTCACTACAAAGTAAAAATAATATTTAAAAAATTCTTCAACGTTCAAAATCTGCGCCAATTTAAAGGTTAATTAATGTTTGATAGTTGTTTTTAATTTGGCATTTGTTTAAAAAATTGAATACGTCAAAATAAGAATAAGTATTATTTTTTAATTTTTATAGGGTTTTTTCATCATTTATCGCTATTTGGTTTTGTAACGATAAATTTAAAACAATGGAAATGTAGTTTTTATCCATTTTTATTTACTAAAATCGAAAAGTTAATTTACCAGAAAAAGATTTCTGAATTAACAAATGTAATTTCAGCATTATTTAGGTACGATATTTTCTTGAATAGGAGATATCATATTTCTATTTATGCTTATAAACGTTGAGAATTGCCAAATTGGGGGGGGGGTGGGGGTTTATATCTACTTATATCGGTGTTGGAATCTGGGTTCATAACTTGGAATTTCCTGTATCAAAATTTTTAAATCTTGCATTAGGAACTTTCAACACATTAAAGTTTGGAATCGGGATTTTGAAGCGGTAAGTGATATAAGATTACCAGAGGTCAGATCTTGGTTAGAATTGGATAATGAAAATGTTTTCTTTAAAAATTAAGCTTCTTACAAAAATTTCTAATTATAAAAAATATTTTTTAAATTACTTTTAAATTTAAAAATGTTTTAGATGAAATTTTCAACTTCATTGTTTTTTTTTCATTACAATTAGATACATATATATATATATATATGTATAATAAGGTATTATTGACGTAAAAGTTTATAGTTTGGATCTCTAAAGGGTAGTGGGTTGGTATCTAACTAAACGTCACTATTTCATATTTCTTAGTAATTAATATTGTTTAAATTTACCGCGTACGCTTGTATTTAAATATCGGAGACAGAACGTTTTGCTGGTAGAAATGAATAAACGCAGACGGAGGAGTTATTACGGCTGCGTTTGCGCACCGTCGCTGTGTTCACGGACCTGTTTCAACAGGTACTAAACGTCCCGTAACTATGCTGTGTTGTGTTGCTGTATTGCGAGTTGAATAAAACTGTTAACAACAAATTTTATTATTATTTACTAATATACATTGTTTTAATATACGTAAAAACGAAATTAATTTTGGAGAAGTTAATACAATCAAGTGAGAGATTTAATGCTTAATTGAATTAATTTAGTTGTAAAAATATTATTCGTACTTTTGTTTGCTTTCCAATACTCGATCACATAGCTTCACCATTTATTGTTAAAGTGAAGTAATCAAATGTTGTTAAGTCAGGTGAGTATTTAAAACCAATACTAGGAATTATTATTACTACTACTTAATGTTTAAAATTATGGTACTTTATCGGAAATTACAGCCAAAAGAATTATAATTATAATTTGTATATTTAACATTAATTAGACGAGGTGCACAGGTTAAGTTTGGTTAGGTTATGGTATACGTACGATTCGAGTACGATTCCGTCTACTGACGATTCAAACCTTACCAAACCTAACCTACGCTCGTTTCACTCGCTTCGCTTCTAATTAGTGTTAAATTTACAAATTATATAGTGCAACCAGATAATATGCTAAGTATAATGACTCATATAAAAAAATTGATGTGGACACCATATAATTCCTTCTACCACTTAATAAATTACATACACACATTTAAAAAAAAAATTAAACTACGTAAAGTTTTTCTTCATTAATAACTTCTGATAGTTTTTCATAATTTTTTTTTATTGTTAATATTGAATTATTTATCGTAAAACTTATTTTACCATAAGAAGTTAATAATTATTAATAAATCAATATATTTAAATTTTTAAAAATGTTAAAAAAGTGAGATGAAGTCGGATTCGAACCGATGTGCCTTCCCCTTCTAAAATCCAAATATTTCATTAACTAATATTTTATTTGGCTATAACTCTGGAATCAATGAAAATAAGTACCACTTATGATATATCGTTGAAACGCTATCAATGAGGGCTTATTACTGCTGTTAAGAAAAAGTCCAAAATATAAATTTTTTTGAATTTTGGGCTTTATTGGACACTTTTGGTCCAGTCGATTGCAATCAAAAGGGGAGATGCAGAACTGGATGTTACAACAGTACTAAATCCAAAATTTAAACATCCTACAGCTAATCGTTTTTGAGTAATGCTAGATACACGTATGTACGTAACTACTCAAAATGGATTCAGTAATGGTCAAAATGGACATTTCCGTAGAAATCTGAAAACCGAAATTTTTCGCAATCACAATACTTCTTTTACTTTGTACAAGGAAGTAAAAAAGGTGAAAAATTTTGGCTGTGAAATTCCGAAAAAGTACTACAAAATTATACCAATTAATAATGTATATGCAGCAAGATTTGAATAATATTAGTATATTTATATTTTCTAATTTAAACTAAAATTTTCAACAAAATTTAAAAACTATACGTGAAGATACAAGGAATAGCATTGAAAAATTTTTAGATAAACTTTTGGGTAGTTTAAAAACTGAGTTGCCGATTTTCTTCATTTGTTTTAATTTCGTTCAACGCATATATGTTGAATTTGAACGTACGTCCGATTCGAACATGTTTCATACTCTAGGATAATCGATTTCACCAATCCACCTCTTTTATCAAAAATAAAGTTTTTAAAAATTTAATTTTGAAAGTATCCATACGAAAACAAAATTCATATGTAGAATTCAATATGGTATAAGTAGTTTTATCTTTTTTGTTTTAGTTTTATTTAGCTGATACTCTTTCATCAGGGTTTAACAAATGTATTTTGTTAAACCCTGTATTGTAATGTATTTTGTTAAACTGTAATGTAACCTGTAAACTGTAATGTAATGTAACCTGTAAACTGTAATGTAATGTAACCTGTAACCTGTAAACTGTAAAATGTAATGTAACCTGTAATGTATTTTGTTAAACCCTATTTAAATCTTATTTTTAATACACGCTACTTTCCTTACTACATTATTTAGAAAAAAAACCAGAAAAGTTCTGTTTTTGCGAATTTCCCACACAATTTTAACAATTGTACCACCACCTCCGAGGCGAAATGAATGAAGAACAAACGGTTTAGCCGTTATTTGATTTAAAATTTTATTATTTTATTTAACATTTCCGGACAAAATTTTTAAAATTTTGTTCACTAATATTCTAATATTAATATATTAATAGAATATTTTTGTAAACTCAAAAAATATTGTCACATTACCCACTGAAAGAATAGCAGTTATTTTACTCGTATAATATGAAATAACGAAATAAGATAGTATTAATATGATACTACATTTCTATTACTTCCTTACATTTAAATGTAAGGAAGTAATAGTCTAATTTCGAGCAAATAAAATGTATTGTGAGTACGTGAAATACATGAGTACATGAATTTAAATAAAAAGAAGTTACATGACATATTACAAAATAATTTGTAAGCGGTATTGAAATTGTACGAATGAAAAAGAAGAATATATATATATCAAAATATCCATAAAAAAGGTATAATAAACCAAAGAGATTAAGATACAAGATATACGGATAATAGAAAATTTAATTCCTTTTATACCTATTGAAGAATTCAAAATTTGTCGGGGTGAGGAGTATTCTATAAGGCCACCCACAGTTACCCTAATATCGGTGGGGTGCAAAACAAGATAATCCGGAGGCCACCTCAGGGAGGAAACTGATAGCCATTGTGTAAGTGCCACCCGAGCGTGATAAGCCTCTAGCCCCTCGCAAAACTACCGCGCTGACAAACATGTTCGTTCAAAAACCAACCAACCGCTGAATAGATCTAAACCTACACCCTTTATCCCTTCCTCCTATCTTCTTACCCTAAAAATCATCCTTTACACAATACATCACACAATAAGTGCTTACCGACAAAACGATTCTTAAATGCACAATTTAAAAATTAGGTTAAGGGGAATAATCAATAAGTTAGTATAGTATTTTAAAAAAATTGTATATCTAAGTTGTAAAGCGATAAAAGATTCTACAAAACATATTTAATATATTAGTATGCAAAACTGAAAAGTAATTTAATAAAAACGATGGAATAAAGTTTAATTTGAAAATTTTACTATTAGATTATCATATCATCGATAAAACTGAATACAAATTAATCTTTTACACGATATTTATTTTTTAAATCATATGTTTTAATGAATAATAATAATAATATGTAAAATTTTATTATATTAAAATACCTTCGGGACCATCGTTACTTATTACTTCACAGGATGAGATGAATGATTTTTAGCTTGAGTGAAAATGTAATTTGCATGACATTTCAATACCCGGGACCTCCGGATGAAAGGCCGAGACGCTATCGCTCGCGCCAAGAAGGCCGGAAAATTAAAATATACCCAAATCGAATATAACGCCGCTGGTAGGATCGTTATTACGGTTAAGCCGTTAAAAATTATAAACGCTTACTTTAAAAATTAATTATGTAATTATCACGCACGTATTACAATAATTAAAAATACCACAAAAACTTCATTGTATCAAATCAACATTTCCTAGAAATTTTAAAGAATTTTAAACAGCAATTTTTTTTTTGAATTTTCAAGTTATGATAATTATTACGCATATTTACGTTTTTACAGTAACGTGAACACACTACTATTGTTTGACTAACAGTAGAAATACCTGAGTTACTAGTTATAATTTTCTTATTATTATTGTTCTCTCTTTCGTTTTAACCATAAAAAAACTTTTAATCGCCTTAAAAAAACTTTATTTTGAATTTTATTACCTTTTCTACGGTCTCTTTTATACTTTGACAAAATTCGTCTAATATCTATCCTTTTAGAACTTTTTCGTTTTCTTGAAACCAGTTATTTTTAGTTTTTATTCTAGAAAGACAATTAAAGATTTTTTTTTGTTAATCTGCTGTTCTCGGTTATTTTTAATTTGCCGTAAAAAAATTTAACCTTTTTCTTATAGAATCCGTTATTTTTCAAATAACGTGCGAGTCCGGCGGGGGGGAAAATCTACAAAAAAACCCATGGGCGCATGTTGGTCGGGGGGGGGGGGGGTTATTATTATTATATTAACAACCAAGTAATTAAAGACTCTTACCAATAAATATAAAATTAAAAAAAAAATTATAATTAGAACTAAAAAAATGAATCCGCCCTCTGTCGCAGTAAGTGTATCAGAGGGGCGGATTTTCGGTTTTAGTTAAAAAAGAAAGAATATTGCACTGCTGTATTGGTCTTTGAAAAATAATATTGCTTTAGTTGCTTGATAAGCTGATATCCGTGGCGCGAGTGGTAGCGTCTCGGCCTTACATTTGGAGTTCCGGGGTTCGAATCCCCCAGGCACGGCATTTTTATATCCTACAAAACTTTCATATCATCTTGTTCTTCTGAAGCAGTACCAAATGTTGGTCCCGGAAGCTATAAAATAAAATCGGTAAAAAGTAGTATATATATATATAGGTTTAAAACTGCAAAACTTGATTTTTTGGGCAGCAACCCCTTTTCGTTCATAACATACCAGAAGATTCATCACACGGAGAATGCATTTTTACATACAAAAACATACGTTAAATAAAAAATACTACCTTAATGATAATTCTGTAACTGATTTTTCTTCCTAAAAAACTACGTTTTTGTGCTGGTATTTTTTAATTGTCTTATCTCTTTGAAAGAAGTTCTTTATTCAACTGCAACGTGGTATGAACACAGTAACTACCTGTTTTTTTTCTTATGTTTCATTAAAAACGTATATTTAATTATAACTATTGAAATTGACTATTTTTTTTCACAGTAAAAAATGTCGCTGCTGTAAATAAAAAAATAAAAAAAAAACATTTTTTGCGATCGCAGCCATATCAAAACATTCACAGATTCGTTTTGTGATGCACAAATTTCCTCAAGAGAGAGGTCTGTCAGTTGATAGATGCATACAAAAAGTGGATGCATTTCATTACTGTTATAGAGACGAAAATTTTTATTCTGTCTATACGTTTTATTAGATCATCAGCTGTCTGGAATTTAAACAAAAAGTATTTCTGTCTTGAATATTTATAAATATTTTACCCGAATTAAAGACAGATTTGTGAAAAATCGAAATATTTTTAAAAATTCTAATTTTCGGATGGGCACCTTTCGGAATCCCCCCCAGACGTTTTCTTTTTTTTGAACGATATATTTTTAATATTGTGCAATATTATAATTCATTAAAAATTCATATATTTTAATGATAAAATTCTTCTGGAGAAATGAGAGTATAATTAAAAACTAATATATTTTTAAATATAAAATTTATTATTGATCATAATTACAATTGTAAAAACTACTAAACAATAATTTAAACTACAGAATGGAACTCACTGTATGTTGAAGTATTAAATTCAACAAATCTTCCTCATCCTTATGTCGGTGATGCCATAGAAATTCACACGAATATGAATCCAACAAAATATATTAGCTATCATTAAATATTGCATCATTGTTGTATATAATTTGTATATTTAACGTTAATTAGACGAGATAAGCGAGTGAAGCGACCGTAGGTTACATCTGCAGGAAAAGTCGTTATGTTGCTATGCGTACGATTTGCCAATTATCGTTTAAAAAAAATTGAAAAAAATTTGGGGGAAATTCCGAAAAAGTACCTTTTGGTTGTACCTCCTATTCTCTTAATTTAATTAATATTTCATCTTATATTGAACATTTCACTGAAAATGAGATTATTATGAAAATCTAACTTACTAAAATTATACGTACACTAATTAGAAAACCTCGTTTAATTCACGTCGTCCTTTTCCAGAATGCAACTAGAAGACATCGTTCGAAAATGTTTGGCTTGACACGAGATAGCGCAAGTATAATAATTTGTCAATATTTAGATATTGTGCTGCAAAGTTTCAGACTCGTGCGATTTGTTACTTGTTTGTGACGATCGAGTAAAGGAAATAAATTTTGATTAAAACCGAAGTTCAAGCTGTTACGACATAATTTGCTTTAATAGGTTTAACCCCAACGGAAATACAAAAAGAGCTAGATTCCTCTTAAAGGAATCTTCACCTTTGTTTTCGTCGATAAGTGGGCAGCTAATTTAAATGTTTATGAACACTCGGGACGCCCAAAAACCGCTACGACCGACGAAATCGTCGCAAAAATCCATAATGCCATGTTAAATAGTCGCCTACACGATTTTTTGGGTATGAAAACGCTTTCCGCTTGATCGTTGCTGCATTTATTCGATAGAAAACGTATTCGATTAAATCATTCAAATGTGTTTAGACTTATTTAAGCGCGATTCCTATGAATTTTCTTCCATATTTCTTCGAACAGTAGTTAAAAATAGATTTACCATTAGAGCAGCTGAAGGTACTCCAAAGAAAGAGAAAACGGTTCCAGCTGCAGGAAAAGTCACTGCTACCGTTCTTTTGCGATTCTCACGGTGTGGTGCTCATAGACTACTATGCTACTACTGGAAAAAGCAGGACTATCCTAGGGAATATTACGCTTCACTGCTTCACCGATTGAAGGTTGCTATTCTGACTAAACGTCCACATTTGAGCGAAAAGAAATTACTCTTTCACTAAGACAATGAGCCTGCTCACAAGTCTCGGGTGGTTGCTAGAAAACCTCATCACCTGTGCTTGAAAACGTTCCACATCCGTCGTATTTACAAGATTTTGGCTGTATATTTCTCTTCCCAAACCTGCAGAAACTGCTCGCTGGATGAAGTATCACTTTAAATTACGAAATTAACGCTGAAACAACTGTTTATTTTGCAGAATTGGACAAATCGCATTACACTGAGGTTTTAAAAAGTTGTAAATTCATTGGTCTAAATGTATTTAGCTAAGTGACTAAATTGAAAAAAAAAATTTATTTCTTGCGTTTTCTTTGTCATGTGGAAAACTTTTATAAAAGTCCATATATGATAGTAAAGAACGTACTGCATTTTAATTAAATTTTTCATTCGTTTAAAGCTTATTAAAATTTAGCATAAAATTAAATTTACGCAAAGTCTATATTCGTATGATTAAAATAAAAATGTAAAAAATAATAAAAAATGAATAGTAATTTTTCCTTTGAAATTCAGAGCATTGAAAATGTAAATGGCGTTTCCCTTGACACTGTTTTGGTAACAGAAAAATAAAAATTTTATTCTCAGAATAAAAGTTTATCAATATGATTATCACAAAACGATAAAGCTAATAATTATTTAAATAACATTCCATAGTTTTACCTCGATAGAACTTGTCCTTATATAAAAAAAATCTAAATATAATAAATATTTAAATGAAATTATTTTTTATCTTTTTTTTTATTTTTAATAACATTTCTCTTTACAGAGATGACCTGATAATAAATTCATTAAATGTATGAATCCACTGCTATCTATATACATTGTAAAATAATACGATAAAATTAAACCTTTTTTTTTCCCTAAATTCAATCATAAAAAAGAGGATATTTTGTTTGATTAATAAAAATAATAATAAAAACATTCCATATACGCTGTATTAAATTAAGTATTCCTTAAAAAAAGATTGAAAATCATATTTTAATCAAATTTATTGAATTACATTGAATTATTTTCTTCTTTTTTTAAAAATAATTGAATAAAACTCCTCTCTCTATTTTTAAATTTTTTTTATTAACTAATAGCTTATACAATATGTATTCAATATTTCATAAATATTAAAATCTGGAAAAAATAATTAAAATAATATTATGATATTTTATTATAATAGTCTATATTATAGTATTATAAAATCAAAACCTGAAATATAAAAATTACAGCTGTTTTTTAAAGCAAAGAAATAGGAAAAATATTATGAATTCTAGAATAATCTTAGTGATAGATAGTACAAAACAAAAATTCATTGAAATAATCATGAGTAGAATATTCTTATAACTGCTAATCAACAAAGATAAACGGATAAATCATTTTCATTTAATCATTCTAAACCTTTGTCAAGAATAATTACAAAATGATGACCGAAAGAAAAAATGATCAGAAAAGAGATTTTACCAGAAATTGGAAAGAAATCACGTAATACTGCAGAAGTAAGAATTAAGTTTTCTAAGAAACAAGATAAACACAAGAAATTTTTTTATGAAGTTGGAATTTAAAAGCTGCAAATTTTTCTTATCTTTATTATAAATAGATAAAAAATGAGTATAAAAGGTACCTGAAATAAATTTAATACAGTAAACGCTCAAAAAGGTTTACCAAAATGATTAAAACTATTGAAACTGATTGAAACTATCATCATCAGTAGATATTAACGAAAGTGTGTATGTTTACAAATACTTGGAATTTATTTATTTTTTCGTTGCAGCTGTAGTCTATTAGATATGTAGCTATAGATAATCTGTAATGTTCTTTTTAACTTTATTCAGTGTTCTCTCATATGTTTGAAGAAGGCTTTTTTCTTTCTTTTGACCATTTCTTTCAGGAATTTTCTTCCTAGAGAGCTATTTTTTTAATTATCTTTTTATCAAATATTAAGTCTTTTTTGATTCCTAGTTTTTCTAGATCGTTTCTATTTTGCCTTTTTGAACCTTTATCTTAGTCATTTTTCAAAAAAATACGTATTTTTTAGTTAATCTTTCTTCGTTTATTCTCTGAAGATGGCCTAAAGAGTAACTCTATTTTTCCTAATCTCATCTTTTATTTTTTTTTTTTGGACGTTGTACAATTCAATTTTTATTTTATCCCGTAATTCTCATCATATTTAATGATTGGATCCAATATTTTCCTTAGAATCCATTCTTTATTTTGTTTCTAAATTTTCTATTTCACCCTAATATCCCATATAAAATAATGTTTCTGAGCCATGCAGAACTTCTGGTCTTACTACTGCGTTATAGTTGTTTAATTTGACGTTTTTAAATAAATGTTTTATGTTGTATAAACTGTTTACTTTCATTCAATTTTTCTGCTTCTTTTCCATTATTGGGATTGATATTTTCCCCAACATTTTATAGTTATCAGTCTTCTTAATATTTCCCTAACTTATTTTGAGTATTTCTAATGAATTTTTATCACTGAACATTTATAACCCCCTTTTTTAATTTAAATCTGTAGTATTTTTTTTGCTGTTTTTGAGAGTAGTTCAACATTTTCTAAGTCTAAATCTATTAATCTCCTATTATAACTAAATAAACTACAAGTCAATCTCCGTGGCGGAGTGGTAGCGTCTCGGCCTTTCATCCGGAGGTCCCGGGTTCAAATCCAGGTCAGGCATGACTTTTTTTCATGTTACAATTTTCCATTTCACATTCTCGTGTACAAGCTTTGCTGTTATTAAGAAAAGAGGAAGCTTTTTATTGTTAAGATTCTGTGGTGGATTAATTCGTCAAATCAAAAAAACAAAAAAAATGTTTACTCATATTTAATATTTTTAGCTGATAATTATTTTTATTATACAAACTTTCCTAGTGTTCTATCTCTTAGTACTATTTATTTAGTGATTAATTAATTTTTTATGCTTGATTGTTCAATTTAATTTTTTAATTAATATTTTGTTAGAAGCTACTACGATGACTGTTTAACACTCAAAATAATTACCTAATTTTAGATTTTTTTTTTTATAAACAGTTTTTCAACTTTACCATTCCTATAAAAAAAATTATAATTGACTGAACAATCTTGTCTAAAGCACTAGTATCCATGTAAATGGAGTACAAAATAGTAAATAAAAACTACTTTAAAAAAATGTAAATCTGTTAATTGTATACGTTCAGTTTGATGATTTTTATTAAGCAACCATCACTAGAAGATATAAATGAATTAATTACAAATAAATATAAGTTCAGAAGTAAAAGATTTAAAAAATATATCATTTTCTAAACAAGATATGAAATACATGTATTACAATATAATTTTAATATATGTTTGACTATATTACAAAAAAGATAAAAAATATTATAAAACACAAATTTAAGTTTCTGGAGCTATGAAAAATTGGCTCGAAGTTCGAAAATGCTAAAGACAAAACTAAATCCATTAAAATTTCAGATATCTACCGGTTACAATTATTAACTGTAATTTACGTGGGGCATATTATACTTGAATCATTCGGCTTACTAAAAAAAAACAGGAAATAATTTGTACATTCGTTTTACATTCCTTTAAAACTGCTGATAAACAAAATATATTTGATACAGAATTTTCACAAATATTCATTAAAAACAGAATCGCTAAGCAAATTTACTTTCAGGAAAAGTAGACAAAATGCAATTTGAATTATAGTTATGAAACCAATATCTGACAGCTTTGTTAAATTTTACATTTATTTTGACGTGTGTATGATAACGTTTCTAACATAAGAATATTAGATACATTTATTTTGACAATTGATTTTTAGATTGGAGATATTTCTATCACTTTTAATTCTGGAATTTAATTGATTTTTCTTTAGATAAAAGTTATCTAATTCTTCTTTGCATAAGAAGAGTGGGAGAGAACTAATGGTCACTTCAATGGATAGGACAAAAGGTAAGTGTCATGTAAATAAAATTTGTTTAAACTTAACAATTTATCTGAACTTGGACTATTCTAATTCATATTATTTTTTTTATTTTTTAGTTTTCAGTTTTTATTTTATAAGTATAGGTAGAAAGTTTTTTAATGTATTTCGTAAATTTGCTTTTTTATTATACAGTTTTTATTTTTACGTTTACTTATATTATATACTTTTAAATAATTCTTTTAGGTTTACTAATAATTTTTTTGCTATAATAAAAAATACGCACACACGTGCGCGGTACATCTAGTAGCTAAAAGAAACGTTTTGATTGCGTTTTGAGAAACGTTTCTAGTATCTAAAAGAAATGTTTTTGATTGTTTCTTTTAGCTATTTTATTTCAGTAATCGTTTAACAGAGGTCTTTCGTTATGTTTATAACTTTAAAGTATACGAGTATGGTGTAATTAGTAAAAAGATGAGAGTACATTCATTTGCACATACATATGTTGTTTGTAACTGGTATAAGTATTAATATTTTTAGAAACGTTGAGCTATTTAAACAGAAATTTGAATGTTAATAAATAATAATGTATAAGCGTGTAACGTTTATATGTACTGGTTCATTAAAATGTCTATTTTAATGAAATCTATTAGTTTTGTAAGAGGTAGGGATAACGCACCGGATCTAATTTGTAGTTTAATAATAGTAGGTAGAGATATCGCGCACAGGTTCTGACCGGATATTCTCCTTCATTATTAGCAATGCGATGCAACGCATATCGGCAACTACAGCTCACAAGCGGGCGCTGGCCGCGATGCATTCCTGCTTAATTTTGCTGAGCACTTGTATCTCGAGAACGATGTTTTTTTCGAAAAAATTACAAGAGGCAAAAGTTGTTTCTTTTTTAACATTTTATGGAATATTATGATTGCAATGTTAAAATAATTAATTTTTTAATTTTGTCCCTTAGCGTAGCCCCCTTTTTTTGGGTTGGGACAATTTGGGATAGCCTATAATACTTTCAGACCAAATACCTGCTCCAAAATTTGGTTATAATTGGTTGGATCAGTGAAGCTACGGTAAGGAATAAACAAACATACACAGTAGTTAAATACATTATCACTCCTCCTACGGACATAATCGGTTAATTAGATTACAGCCTAGCAAAACAGACATGTCGGCGTGAATTTATAAAGAATATTATTTTACTTACAAAGGCAGAAGTTATAGACAAACGTTTTAATTTATTTTTTAATGTTAAATGAAATCATTAACATTTTATATACATTAAACTGTATAATAATAATAATAATAATAATAATAATAATAATAATAATAATAATAATAATAATAATAATAATAATAATAATAATAATAATAATAATAAAAATAAAAATCCCAGTAATTGAACTCGTAATTCATAAAATCTTTCCTATTATTTTTTTCTTACTTCGGGGTTTCTCATAATTATTAGAAGGTAAAAATTACAGGTGTGGTGAAAAAGTATTAATCAAGTTTTTTTTTTTTATATATTTCCTTGCAAAAGCGATCAGGGTAGTGGTGGATAAATTCTTTAAAATCCTACCTAACAATCTTATTATGTACAGGACGAACATAATTTTACCAAAGAGAGCTGTAAATATCAATTCTTTCAAAAGTTTTTTTTATAATAGCCAAAAATTATTTTTTAAGTGTATTTTTAGCATATTTGATGTCGTTTTTTTTCTTTTTATACTTTTTAATGTAGTTAATTTTTGTAACTATTTTTTTTTTTTTTTTTAATTTCGGTTATAATTTAAAAAAACACAAAACAATCACTTTTTAATAAAAAAAAAAAAAAAATGAGTCGACGTGGGCAGGATTTAATGATTTGCCTAGAGCAGTTAAAAGACACGCGCTGGTCCCGCTTATGTAGTAAAAATGCATAACAGTGTAAAAAAATCAACAACCCTGGCAAATTAAAAAATTAATATGAAAAGAATAATGTCCTTTCATATTTTATTTATCATTCCTGTAAATTAAATTCAACGAAGTCAAAATAAATTAATTTTGAATATAATTTATATTTTATTATTATTCACAGTAAGTTGTTTTTTTTTGTTTTTTTTTTTTGAATGATTGCAACGAAATATTTTTTGTTCCTTTTGATGTAATGTGTTCTATGATATAATGTCTTTAGATATTTTATTTAGAGTCAAATTTTGCATGAATTCTGAAACGTATCATGAAATATTATAAAACATCCCTTTTTGTGTTCTACATAAACAAAAATGGTGATTTTTTTATATTAAAAGATTCAGCTTTCAATAGTTAAGGAAATTCTTTTATTTTACAGCCAAATACCATTAACCATCACCATTACCATTAACCATTAAACAGCAGGAGATTATTTATGTGCATAAAATAAATTTTATATTATAAAATTTACTTATAGTTTAATGCAAAACATGTTGAGAGTGACTGTACAGATCAAAGTCCATCAATATCTACGCATTGATGGTAGCAACATTTTACCAATTACGTATTCCGTAAAACTTCCACGAAATTTTAAGAATGTCTTCTCCGATGATCCTCTTTAAGTACTTGTCAGTATTTATATTATGGAAGTTCCTTTACATTGATTTATAAAACAGTAGTCAAAAAGTTAAATCTAGTGCTGAGAACTCTTTTATCTCTTTTCTTATAAATGTGTGACACCCGTTTAACAATTCCTTTGTATCCCGAGTCACATATCTCATAATAAAATATATTAGTTTAGGTAAATATATGATTGAATTATGAACAATATTTAATTTTGGAAGATTGATTTTGTTTATATGCGATAACAAAAGCCTAAGAAATTTTGACCTAAGAAATTGAATAAAAATTTTCCCATACCTTTATCTTACTTTAGTTTTAAGAAAAACGGGATAAAACACAGAAAGGTTTCTTCGGAAAAACAATTTTTTACATTTGGAATAAAATAATTTGTTGCATTACCAATAACAAATAAAAATTTCTAGTTAACTTTTTAGAGAATTTAATTCTGAAATAATTAATGTAAATAAATCTATTAAAATTAAACAAAAATTTTGAGAATTTTAACTTTAATTAGAAACAAAACACACTAACTGGATTGAAAAAGTGATACGATTTTAAACAGAACAATTTTTATCAATTGAACAACATAATGTAAAAGAGAATAAATACTAAAACTTATCAAAACAGAAAAAAATAATAAAAATAAAAATCACATACCCTTTGGTTTTATTCTAAAAATTATTAAATATCAGAATGGTTACTTGATTATGATGCAATCATTTCTTCAAAAGCAATTGCTCAATGAAGCCGCCATTCTGTTCACTGCATAGTTCAGCACGGCGAATCCACGCTAGCCGAACACGTTTAATAGCGTCATTATTATTCCTAATAGTAGCTGCAGCTTCTATTATACGATATCTAAATTCTTCTTGTGATTCAATACGAGCGGAATAGACTAACGACTTCATTCAAACCGAAAGGAAAAGTCCGCGACGGTGAGATCGGGAGATCAAGGCGGCCATTTTACTGAACGGTTTTGATCAATCCATTGCTTACCAAATGTGTTATTTAAATAATTCATCACATCACGACAGTAGTGAGCAGATGCGCCATCATTGAAAAATTACATTTGCTCACTATCTGAAAGTGAAATATCTTCCAAGATTTTCATTAAATTTGTGAGCAAAAAATTCAAGTACCGCTCTCCATTGAGCCTTGGTGGTAAGAAATAAGGGCCTGAGATTATCATAAAAAAGACCACACCACACATTAAATGAAAAAGCGCGTTCGAAATGATATGTAGCAGTCTCATGGGGATCTTCTTCTGTGTTTCGATAATTTACCATGCCGTTTCTTGTAAAACAGGATTCATCAGTAATTAGAATATTAATTAGATAATTAGGATGACTTAACATTTTCTAATTAATCATCGTCAGAATTACACCCGTTTATCAAAATCAGGTGGTAATAACTCTTGTACATGTGTTATATGGAATAATTGTTACTCCCGTAACGTTTGCCACATATTTTATTAAGAAACATGAAAGCGATGTGACAACCTTCTGGTGGGAAATACTTGTACCGCATTCACTATTGCTTCTTCAACGTTGGCATTTCTCACAAAACCTCCTCGACCAGCAACAAATCGTTGTGGTTTAAGCACACCTGTTTCCCGAACTCGCCTCTCCAAAGCCTAAAATATTATACAATCCATACTTTTCGACCTGGATAATTTTTCCGGTATTCACGCACAGCAGTCAATCTATTTTTATTTACTTACCATAAATTAACAACATGTCCGTCAACTCTCCAAATTTAGACGTTATTTGTATCAATTTTCTTAGAATTAAATTCTGTACAAATTTAATCAGAAATTTTTATTTGTTTATTGGTAAATTAACAAAGTTATTTTATTCCAAACAGAAAAAAGTGTATTTTCCGACAAAACGTTTTCGCGTTTTACCCGGTTTTTCTTAAAACCTAAATAAGATAGAGATCTGGGACCACTATTATTCAATTTCTTAGATAAAAACCCATGAGGAAGCACTAAATTCATCCCTTGATTTGTACTCCAGGAAATTTAGAACGTTTTAGTTTCACAGAGAGAGCAGAAAGCAGGGTTAAATGTTTCGCGAGCCGAAATTCAATAAAGAACCGTTTTCTGGCCTGTTTTTATTTCTGGTCCATTTATTTATCTCTTTTCAAAAAGGAAATCTTCATTTGACTTCAGTTCCTTGAATTATAATTTGATTACTTACAAAAAAGTGGTAATTGAATATTTTAATCTGAGTAATATTCTTGCCCTTATTAAATTTTAATAAATTGAATTTTTTTAGGATAATCTGAGAAATAAAATCGGAAAAGCAATTTATTTTAACTATTAATCAGGTTATCAGGTAATCAGGTAGAGTAAAATTTTTTATATCTCTGTTTAGTCTAATGATAAAAAGTTTTCTTAAAACTTTTCATCATTAGACTAAATAATGTGACATATATTTTTACTTTTCCGGCGAATATAGCTGGAATAGTTATATTAAAGAGGAAAATATCGTGATCATGACAAAAATGGCGCATCTGGCTTTTCCCTTAAATCTTTATGTTTTTTGGGTCCAGCTAGTTCATCTAAACATAAAAACATATATATGTATGTATTTGTGTCGTACTATATTTGGCCTTATATCTCAGACTTGACCAAACCGATTTTCTTCAAATTTTGCTCAAATACTTCTATATATCATTTATCATATTATTTTTTATTTTAATTCCTTACGGGGTGGGGGATATTGTAAAAAAAACCAATTTCGATTTTCTTCAAAGGTATTATATAAAAAAAAACTTTATTCAAGCAAATTTATTATCTAAAATGCATAAATAAAAAAAATAATAAAAATTCAAAAAAATCAACCCCAACTCTTAAAATTGAAATATATGTTTTTTTTGTTCTACCTACCTTCAATTTAAATATTTTCAAGAATTTTATGAAAGTTATATTTCACATTCAGAGTTACCAAGAAATGCCTACCTTTTTTTTTTGCAGAAAGGTAGTTTTTGAAAAACTATCTTTTACTTATTTTAGCCTGTATTAAAGGTTCGATTTAGAGAAAAATTTACTTATGCAAATTTTTTATGCATCACCTATATTTGAACATTTTTAGAAAAAATTATTCCTCCTCTAAAAAATACAATTCATTTTTTTTTGCTCTGACTTTTTAATTTTTATTATTAAAAAATATCTTCATCTCTTAAAGGGTTATTAAAATTAAAATAGTTTTGGCACTTATATTCTGGACCGATGAGAAGTAATGTATTTCATTACTTCCATAAAAATTATATTTTTATCAACATAAACTTGACTGGCGAAGCCGGAAAAATCATGCAATAATTTGCCAGTTTTTTTATTGGTAGCTAATGACTGAAAATTTTATTTCTGTGACATGATTTGTTATGAAATCAGAATTTTGAGAATATTGACTGCAAGGCATAAATTTAATAAACAATTTTCTTACCTGTAGACTGTCGTCTTATATTATTTGTTTGTCGAAGGATACAGAACATGATTGTAAAACACTATAAAATATATCATTATTTTGTTACTGCAAAAATGAATAGCTCCATCATCTGTTCATTTACATCATAACTTAAATCAAATTTTTAAATAAAACCTTTTCATTACACAAGTGTAAGATTGAAGGATTCAATTTGTTATGAGAAAAAATCGTATGTTTATTTGGATCTGTTATGTGTGACGGGAATTATGTCTTTTTATATTATATTATTCCACATTTTCCTCCAAAAGTATTGTTTTATTTAACATTTATTTGGAATGCATATATTTATGTTTCTGAAAAGTTTCATTTCATTTTCCTCGAAATCTTTTCGTATATCTTTTTGTATCTATCTCTTTCTATACGCTTTTCCGTTCTGTCCCCTTCTACAAATTTCTTTTTTCCTTCGTATTTTTTGAATTGAAATATTGAAATGAAGAATATAGTATACCTTTTTTTACCTGAGGCTCATATTTTCCATGGGCTTTGATATGATGATTTATTTATAATACAAATTGAACTCGACACACAATCTGTTGTCAGTACCGATGATTGCTCTTTTGCTTCGTCTAAATAGCAGCAACCCCGCTTTCAATCGTTCTCCTATCTGCACATTCTCATCCCCTCTTTCCTTTTTTCTTCTCTCTTTCAACTTCTCTTTCTCTTTCTTATTCCACCTGTTTACTATGCAAATAACCTATGGCTTCCTTATTTCATTGTCGGAAAAGCCTTAAAACCTCTTTTCAATAAAACCTAATATGGATTCAGACCAGTCTGCATGCGTCATATTGTAATTATTTGACCGAAACTCCGGACTTCCTCACCCTATCTAAAAAAAAAAAATAAATCCTTTATACTTCTATACCGTACTCTAAAAAAATTATTTTCGATTGGGAATTATACAAATTATTAAATAAGAATTTTATATTATAGTTGATAGATCTAACGAAGGGGGATGCTGGGAGACATGCCCTTCAATCCAAAATCTTTTCAGTGAAGCTGATATTTTTTATCATAATGCTATTTCTTAAAATTGATTCAAATAAAACTTCATTTGAATTATACAATATTAATAAATCTCTAATTTCGTAATAATTTATTATTTTCATTAATATATAAATTAACAATTAACTATACAATTAATTTTTGTTAAAATAAATAAAACAGAATTTTAAATGACTGAGCATTGAGAACGAACAAAAAATGGTATGCGATGTGGAAATAATTTAATTAAAGTACTGAATAACTACAATTATTTGGATATCCGACTCTCGGCCTGCCTGTCATTAAGGCCAATTTAAAGAAAAATTGACCGCAGCAAAATTCGCCGTAAATAATCTGAGAAAATATCTGTTCCTTGTGAAATGATGTCCCGATATAAGCGGAAAGGAGAGAGTTTGAAGCTGCCTATAGGACGATAGTTTTGTACGTGGCCCAAATTTGCAAATATAGAATAAAAAAGAATGGGATAATGTTCGAATGTATTTTTTTTTTTTTTTAAGAAGATATTTGGGCTACCGAGTAACACTCCTCATTACTATATTTTATACTTTGAAATCAAATCAAAACTTACTAATATGCAGAGATTAGAAATACATTTTAAATACCTGTTGAAGACGTTATTCCATCCCGACATGTTACCCAAAAGATTAACGTAATTTGTAGTGGACAGAAATATAGAATGTCACAAAAATATATGACTATTATTAGGAATTTAAGGTAAAATATAGTGTTTGATACAACAGACAGAGATAGATAGGAAGTTTAATTTAGAGTTATAGTAAAAAAATGAACGAGAAATACACCGAAGTATAGTTGGAAACGATTAGTCGGGCGCAGTCTCATAATATACGAGTATATAGTACAGTATATCTTACATAAATTAAATTTAAGTTTAGCATAAACCAATTATTAAGTTTATAAACCAATTAAAGATTTTCCGCCAAAACGCTCCAAACTGTCATAGCCTCTCGTATGACGTCACGCTTTATAAAACAATCATATTTAGAGAAGTGTTTCGAAAATTACTTAGTCTAAAATGAATTCCAAGTTTTACAAGACTGTTAAGTGCCTCAGTGTGAAAGTACTACCATTAAAACTCCAACAAATTGTTTATTAACTGTATACATGTTTAATTGACAATCTGTATACAATTTCACATGAACTTTATCTTCTGGACATATTTTACATTTGACTGCACATATTTTTCCATCACGCTTTAGCTGCACGTAGCTTACAGCATTATCTCCATACGATGCTCTTGAGGAGCTAAAATCAAATTTAGTCATTATTATAATTAACAGATACGTTTTTCTTCTGACAACTAACCTCAAAAACAATGTGGTCAAAATTCGTTATTTGCCTATTTAATAGCCGTCCGCTTAATAGCCCGTCAACCAATAATAAGTTAGTAGTTCTTAGATGGCGCCACGCGCGAAAAAATGTGTTTTAGAGCACAAAATCAACAAACTACATAGACCGCCGTAAACAACAATCAGAAATCTGACGTTTTACAAGATATGACGTCATGCACTATGATTGGTGTTTTATGTCACGTGACCAACAGGCTTCAGTTTTACTTATTTATTTCTCGAAAATATTAAATAATTTTAAATAAATTAACAATTTTGGCTCACTTTCAATATTTCTAGATTAAGACTAATTGTAGAAAGCAAATTCTATTAGGGTTTCCCTTACTGTCATCTAGCCTATTATTAGCAAATTAGTTTGTTATTTTATTACTTTTTTTTCAAATATAGTGTAAAATAATCCGGTAATACTTTTTTAATAAGAAACCATGATATATATATATACAAAAATTGTTATTTTTGTTTATATTCGCATTGAAGATATATAACGTTACCGTTAATTTAATCTGTTTGGTTGTTTTGTTTTACTACTATTTATAATTTTTCTTTCTTTCACGAGTAGAAGGATTAAATTAATGTTTAACTTAAATGTTTTTGTGTTTGCAAATTTAAAATTTTCTAATAATAGTTGATAATAAAAAGGTTCACAAATATGATTCATACAGTTATGAATGAGATATCCTCTGCAATATTTAATTTATTAGGTCGGTATACGACATCATCTATTTAAGCGTAAGTAATGTGTTGTAAAGTTAGATAATGGTTTGTTGCACAATTCGATTTCATAATTACGAAGAAATCGGGTCGATATCGTATAAAATAAAAATCTTAAACTTTCTTATTGTATCCATCAAAGAATTTCTGGGAAGTAATGAAATTAAGATGTATAAAATAAGTAATTTAACCCATATCTTTCCATGGTTTAGTTTTCTTGTATGATTTTAACATAAATTTCGTATTAATTTATCAGAATTTCTGTTTTTGCAGTATATCGTATAAAATTTAAAATAAAAATCAGTAAAAAAATATAGAATGAAAATTGTAGAGAATAAAAATTATGATTTTAAATAAAATTCATTTTGTTTGTCAATTATCTACATATTATGGTTTATATATGTACAAAAATTAAATATGTAAGTTGTAAAAAAGTAAGTAAGTTGTAATTTCAATAAACTTTTGATTTATAAAAGGAGTGATGAAGAAGGAGTACAGTTGATGGACAACCATCAAGGATAAAAAACTGATGGGAGATTGATGAGTATGAAAGTTAGTGCGAAACCTGGCGTTTGGTTGAGCATCAACAGGTCACATTTATTATAAAACCAGTTATTTTTACACGGATTTGAATACTAGATCGTGGATACCGGTGTTCTTTGGTGGTTGGGTTTCAATTAACCACACATCTCAGGAATGGTCGAACTGAGAATGTACAAGACTACACTTCATTTATACTCATTCATTTCATCCTCATTCATCCTCTGAAGTAATATCTTAACGGTAATTACTGGAGGCTAAACAGGTAAAAGAAAAAAGGTCATGTTTATTAATATTTTTGTTTCTTTTATACGAGTATTTTACTGTTGCTTTGAAACATTTGAGTCGGTATGATGTGAAAAAAATAATCACTCGAACTGGTCTCGTTGATATTCTTACATTGCTCAAATTCCTTCTAAATTATGCAAAGTTACATAGCTTGAAACTTTACGAAATAAATTCGTCCTATTAAAGATGGAAATCGGTTTAATAATGTCTAGGGTTTACGAACACAGACAGAAAAATGTTTTACACATGTGTTTAATTTATTCAAGAAGTTAGTACATTTGGAATCTTTTTGTACGAGTATAACCGATTATCTGTCCGGGTAGGCGATTAAATAAGTATACTTGTTATTCAGTGTGTATTTTTAAAAAGAAACTGTTAATTTTATTCGTAAAATGGATTGGTGAATTACTGTTGAGTATTAAAAAAGACTTTCCAATATTTAACTATATGGGTTAAGTAAACGCATACATCTGAGAAGCATCATAAAACTTGAAATTGGTAAAAAAGAAAAAATGGTTCGATTACTATTAGTTCATGAACTTCTTAAGTTATAGTGCTGTTCATACATATATTATATTATGTATACAGTAATTCCTCGCTATTCGCGGGGGGTTTCTTTACGCAGACTTGCGGTGGATATCGAAACCGCGAACACGGAAATCTTTTCTTTATTGGAAAAATTAAAATACATTCTTAAATCACAAACAACTGGATTGGTACATACAGAAAAAATTAACCGTAATATACGAAAAATGCTTATTAGAGAAATACGTGTAGATTAAATAAATAAATATTTTACCCTAATCACAATAATTTTTGCATCCAAATCTGTCGTTAAATATTGAAATTATGTTCTGTAGCACTAATTTTTAACAAAACTTTTTGTAATAAAAAACCGAACTGTCTCATTTATTCGTACAAAAGTTCCTTGCTTGTGTTCTACTTATTTCTTCGAGTTTTTTACACTCTTCAAGTATGTTGAAAATTAAACATTAAGTTTCAAATTCATAAAACATTCTAGAAAATGATCAGTTTCGGAAATTGTAGCTGCGAACTGTTTATCTAAGTTAAAGTTTTATTAGCGATTTGAGTTTAATAGGCGTAACTGGAACTTCGTTATTCCAAGTGGGTGGTTGAGGGATCGTTATCAGCTCTTTTGTTATATTTCTGTGAGTTTGTTATTATATTGCAAAAGTTCTTGAATGTCTGATTTTTCAGTTTCGTTGAAACCTTGACTGTTCGGTTATTCATATTTGCTTATCACAAAGATATAAATCGAAGAATGTCGCCTGTCAAGCTAAGCAGATGAGACTTGTTTATGTTTTTTTGTAATCACATCTTTTTTCCTCCAGAATTGCAGACTAATGACTTAAGGCTGTGCAGGCTAATGACGTTGAAGTTATGTTCTAGATTAATGACCTAAGACTGGAGATAGGGTTTTGTTTCGTCAAATTTCGTTCATTTTAGTACATTACAGCGTAAAATGCAAATAGTTTACTATATTATTTTTTAGTACTAAAGTGCTTTTTATATAGTAAAAATTTTTTTAATTTAATTTTATTATTGGCCAGGAGGTCTGAATTATTTTTGTCTAATAAGCTATTTTTGTACTCAGCAATTTTGGAAATAATATGAACGTGTGGCATCCAACTATGGGACACAGCAAGGAAGACAAATTTTGAAATCGTACAGCGATTTCAGATCGAAATAGCGAGGTGAATAGCTGAGGCGCTGTGATTTGCTAAAAACAGTGAAATCCACGAATATTTGGGTCTACTGTACGTTAAGGAAGAAATATAACGTTTCAGTTAACCATTTGGCGCTAAACCTTCTAGACAACGTTGAGGATGTTTAAGACTTAAGTGGCTATACGTTCTGGAATTCAGTAACTCTAAAGCATAATTACACCCGCTGAGCGTTGTTCATTTATCAATCCTTCATTTTCTTCCTTTCTGTTTCTATTATCACTTTCATTTTTAATTTATTTTCTCTTTTGGTTTATTTCTTCTTTTCTAAGTGTATCTTTAATCTGCTAGTTTTGTGATTCTTGTTATTGTTTTCTGCTATACTACTGATAGTACAGTTTTTTAAAACTACCTAGTGAACGTTCTTAGTTCTACACTCAGAAGTTCTATATAGCACTAGTATATCATTTTTGAAAAATTTCAATGGGCATTAATTTTTAATGTTTATTTATGTTGTATTATTTACTAAGGTTCCTGCAAAATTGTAACCGATTATAAATAAAAATTTGAAACAAAAATCTTTTTGAAAGTCGTACCTTTTTAAAGAAACATTTTAAGATTTTGGTGACCGAGAACAGCGTGGGAATATTGTAAGTTATATAAAATCACTGCAAAGTATAAATAAGCCGGCCTCCGTGGCGCGAGTGGTACCGTCTTGGCCTTTAATATGGAGGTCCCACATTCGAATCTCGGTCAGGCATGGTATTTTCATACGCTACAACGATTGTCATTCATCTCAACTTCCCTAACGGTGGTTCCGGATGGTGTAAATGAAAATTATCTTTTTTAGGTTTTAATTTTAAAATAACTCTAATGTATATTTAATTGCAAGTTAAACGGGAGCGGATAAAATTGCACTTTACATAAGATATTTGGAAGACTTTTTAGATGTTTAGAGATGTTTCTGAAGCAGTATAAATTCTGAATTACATAATAATTCCCATATAATAACTATTCACTAATAATAATTTTGGCAATACAATCAAGCAAAAAAAAAAAAAAAATAGTAATAAAATAATTAATAATTATTAAATAACAAGTTTAAGAATATTTTTACCTTGGAATTATCTCATCAATAAATCAAAGATAATTAGATTTCATCTAAAATTATGTTTGGTTTATTTACCAGAAAATAATATTGTGTAATTTTCTACAAAATTCTATAAAAATATTGATTAGTAAAGCTCTCCTAAATGCAGTTCTTGAAATGATCACTAATGATGAATTACGTAAATATCCTATTTTATACGTAGTAACGTTTTTTTTTTTTTTAAAATTACAGCTGAATATTATTATTATTAAAATGGTCTACGCGTATTGTATTATTGTCAAAATGAAGCCTAGCATAAACATGTGGTTTATAAGTAATTCAAAAGACCTATTATAACCATAAAATTTCTACTTCTATCAGAGCAGTTTAATTCCGGCCCTAAGTACACGAACAAACGAGTAGCATCAAAAAAAAAAAAAAAAAAAATTGAACTAGTCTGTCTTTGAAATAGATTAAAAGTGGATATTTTCAAATTTTGTTATAAAACTCTTATTTCACTTTAGTTTCTTTTTTATATTTTTTAACGTAACGTATCTACCTATATGCTTAAGTAGCCGACTAAAAGCTGAGAGGTATCCGTTTTTATAATACAATAGAAAAAACTATTTCTGTGGATAAAGTAAATACAGTTTACGTGAACATCTGCTCAGTATATACCTCAGTGTAAACATTTTAAATATTGGTAACCTAACCATTTAACCGTTGTCCAGTTATTATGACCAACGTAGTCCACTTATGTAAGTAGTTTCATCTTCCTGAACAGATGGACAGATCTAAATGAACTAACTAAATAAATAAAAATAGGTTTAAAAAAAAGATTTCCTTTTCAAATATTGTACTAATGCGTGTTTTTACTCTTAATTACTTATACTTCATCTTATGAACACATAAAATATGTACAATATTAGTCATATGTGTTATGTTTGTATTCAAAAATATATTTTAACCGTCTTCAAAAATGAATATTCTCAATTCAATTTTATGTATTTTAATTGTACTTATATGATGACCAATTATACTATTTCAAAAATCCATTTACACTTTTCATAAGTTGTTCTTCCACAGATTCAATAGTAGTAAATTTCTTAAAATCAACTGAAATGGACGTTTTTTAACAAGAAAAATTAAATGATCTACGTAGAAAACCTTTTTTACATATATATATATATATATATTTATATATATATATTTAAAAATTGTTTGTCTTCATGGTTTAGCATTACATTATTATAACTTAATTAAATATATTTTATTATTCCAATTATATATATTTTAAATAAAATAAACAGTGGATAATTAAATTAAAAAAGTATATAATACATATTCCATACACGTACAAAACATTCTTCATACTAACTTACCCATTCCGTAATGATCATTCCGTAATGGTTCAGTAATGATCTCTTTATAATAATAATAAAAATAAAAATAATAATAATAATAATCTTGATTCCACAAAATAAATAGATTACAAATGAAAATAAAATTATTTACAGTTATAAATTCAATGCATAAGCTTAGTATACAAACAACCAAACAATATAAAATAGAAGTAAAATAATAAAAGTAAACAATTATTACATAATCTAGTGGAACTAGGTAGCCCCTATAGTAATAATTGTACTGGAGGTTACCATCCATTATTTTTCAGGGAGTAAAATAATAAACTAATCATTTATTGAATAATGATCAATTGTGGGCTTCCAAGTTGGATTTCAAAATTAATTACACCTTACAAGTCTTGCCAAATTTCAGCTAGTGACAAAATTATATATACATCCACAAGATTAAATAGCACAGAACCATAAATACAATACAAGAATATAAAATTGAAAGAAAAATAAAGATAATAAAAATCGATTCCACCCAGAATCACAGGCCAATTAATTAAAAAAATCTCTACATTTTCAGTTGACAACAGCCAGTCATAAACTTATAGTGAAAACCTTTTAGGGTCTTTTATGAATTTAAATTCTCTTGGTAAGCGAATAAATATTTTTAGACCTAAGTACGAATAAAAAAGTTTAAATAACTCAATCCTTGGCCTAGGAGGAACTACTACTGTATTCGCTTGCCACAAAGGCCTCGTAACCAAAGTACCAAGGATCCTATCCTGTTTACAGCTTTCATAATACGTCATTGCTATTCTATAGAAATACATATGACGCAATGGCAAGATCTTAATGCCTCTGAATAATGGGAATGATTCAGGTCGTCCACTTTTAACCAATATTATACGTACTACATGCTTGTGGGCAATATAAGCAGATCTAAAATTATTATAAGCCGTTTCTCTGAATTCCATTTGTTATCTTTATTAAGATTAGTCGCATTTTTCTTTTCTCGGGAACGCCGCTTTTTTCACACGAGCGTGTTTTGTAGGAATTTTATAAAAAAAAATAAATAAATAAATTATTTTTTTTAAGTTTTCACTAAATTAGGTTAAAGAAATTTAGCTTAAAGTTTGTTTTTAATAAATCGGTGACCTAAAATATTTAATTTAACGAATTAAATAAATCTATTATTTAAGTAATAATTATTGCTTGTTTTTTTTTATGTATTTTAAAATCGGTTCTTTTAATTTTTTTTCAAAGCAGTGGTTTTTCTAATCTATCTATTTACTTTTCAATGATTACGTTATAGATAAGAAAAAAATGTAATTAAAATTTATTTTTAATCTCTATTTAGTAAAAAATTAATAAGAAAATTATTCCCTTTTAACCATTTTATTTCAAATTGTTTTAACCTTTGTAGCAGATACATTTAAGTTTAGTGTTTTCATATTTTATTATTATTAACTTTGCAGAGTAGATCAGACTATTTTAAAATACTTACTGTTTATCAATATAAATAAAAAGCTAAGGAAAAATGTAGAAAATAAATTATGTTTACGTACATTATAAATAATTGTTTCTAATTACTGATAAATATTTTCCAGGCCAATTCTACCGAAAATTTTAAGTTGTCCATAGGAAGCAAAGAAAAAAAAATAATAATAAATTTTACTTTTTATATTTTTAAAACTGTGGTGTTAATATTTCAGTTAATTTTTAATAAAAAAAAAAAAATAATAAAATCAGTATTTTATTTAAGGTTTCGATGTAATGATGTAATTACATCTACTAATAATTGAAAAAGTAAAGTCAATTTCATTATTTGTGTACACACACACACACACACACACACACACACACACATATATATATATGTATTACACATAGTACATAATACATGTTTGTTTTACGTGTGTTGGAACAGCGGGAGGTAACTCTTTACTAGAACTGGATAATGAAGCCCTAAGGTAGATTGATGTAGATTGATAGATGTAGAATGAGATATGTGAACATAGAAGAAGGGTAAAGGGGGAAGTGCATTAGCATATTCGGGAAGGCCATTAACAGGGATGAACGCCATTACCTGATGAGGCGTATTACATGATATCCGATTGTCACCCTGTTTCCATAATGGAAATTAACCTTCCCTTGTTGTACCATTCCTTCCTCTTGTAAGTCAGGTTACAAATTTACTGGATGATAGGCAAGGATTTCAAGCTATAAAATATATTAGTTAATATAGATAAATAATTAAACAGATTATTAACGTGTTTTAACTTAGTTAAGGCTAAATATTGTTGTTATAATAAAATAATATACCTGGTAATGACGTTAAAGAAATTTTCACGTTATTTCAATAAAATTTTCCTAGTGATAAAGGAGAAAATTATTTTAATCTTTATCTGTCTTACTTTCTTATTTGTTTCCGTATGAAAAGAAAATATATAAATATTTTATACTGATTATTTTTAATCTAAAAAATGTTATAAAAATTAGAATAAATTTGACGGTATCATAAAATTGTTAAAACACTTAAAATAAAGTATTTTTAAAAATTTGTTTAAAAAATGAGTTTTGAAAAACATTACTTCGGTAATAAAAGATAAAGGAATTTCCGGATCCGATAATACCTGATTTCCTAATTAGCATCATGAAAAAAATTCGTTTCAAGACATGGGTTGGAAAAAATAAAAAAATACTAATGTTTAATTATACTTTAATGATTAACTTTTAAACTTGTGGGCAGTTATATTTACAGGTGATTTCTTTTGTAGTCAGTTATGTAGTTCTTTGTTTAGTAAAGTTAAAAAATGTTATTACGAGGCATTTTATCTCGTTTTCTTATTACTGCGATTTTTCTGTTTTTGCATCGTCTATTGCTTTTACTAGAAGGCATTTATCGAAAAATAATTTTCACTACTGTTTTTCTCGTAAAACATTATTGAAATCATGTTTAATTTTACATTTTCACATTCCTATTTTTAAAAAAATTAATATTTAAAGAAAACATTGTGCAGGCAGGCAACGTTTGGATTATATAAAACAAATTGTTAGGGATGTAGGATATAGGGAGTATACCGAAATGAAATGACTAGCACTAGATAGAGAATCTTCGAGAGCTACATGAAACCAGTCAAATGACTAATGACAAAATAACAAATTTAAAAAAAATTGATTCATGTGGTGAATCCAAGAAGACGGATAAAAATTTCAAACACCCCACGAAATATTAATTTTGTAATTAATTGTACATCCGCACTTGTTTCTAGCTCCAACATCCCTTTGTTCTGAAATATGAAGCCGTTTCCATAATTTAATACAGGTGATTCAAAGAAACGGGAAATTTTAAAAATTAAATAACGTTAATGAAAAATTTTTTTTAGAAAATTAATTTTATTTCATGTAATTATACAAATGTTGCCATTTTACGATACATACATTTTAGTTTATTTTGTAAAGATGACATCTTGTAGGTGACCTCCTCTTCTACGTAAACACTCACAAAGTCCCTTAGTTAAATTGTTCATGGTTTGACGTAACATCTCAACTGGAATTTCCGCAATTGCTTCTCGGATCTTTGCCTTCAGTTCTTCCGTTGTAACAGGTCTACTGTGGAACACTTTGCTTTCAAGGTGACCCCACAAAAAGTAATCGCAAGCTGAGAGATGAGGCGATCAGGGAGGCCATCTAATGCCACCATTTCGTGAAATGACACGTTGTCCAAACGATCGGCGTACAGTTGCCATCGATATTCGAACAGTATGTGACGTTGCTCCGTCTTGTTGAAACCAGGCTGTTAAGAATAGGTGGAAATCTCTTTTGTTGTTCCACAACAAAGGTTTCAAGCACGGCTACGCAACGAGCCGACGTCACTGTAATCGCAAGACCGTTGTCATCCTCAAAAAAATAAGGGCCTATAACACCGTAAAATGACATAGCACACCACACGATCACTTTCTGGCTATGCAACGGACGCTGGTGTAGCTGCGTAGGATTTTCTTGTGCCCAGTATCTGAAATGTTGCTTGTTAACAAATCCACTGAGGTGGAAATGCGCTTCGTCTGACATCCACACTTCGTGAACAAACTCTTCGTTATCATTTATCTTCTGAAGCATTACATTACAGAATTGTGCTCCCACAACTGCATTGTTCGGTTTCAGTTCCTGGACGATCTGCAACTTGTATGGATGGAATCGCTAACATTCTTCGAACACTTGAACTATGCAATTGTAAAGATGCTGAGAGACGACAAATTGACCGATGTGGACTTCGTGTGACAGCATCTTGTAAAGCTTGAACATTCTGTGGTGTACGGACGGTTCGCTCACGGCCTGGAGGTTTCTTTTTCATTGCCGAACCAGTTTCCTCAAAATTAGATATCCATGTTTTAATTTCATGTGCTGATGGAACGGTCGTGCCATCCCAGATTTAAATGACGGCGAAATTCTCTACGCGCTCCCTCCACACTGTCATTGTTTTTGTAGAACGCTTTGATAGCAAATTCACGTTGCCCACTCCAAGGATCCATGACAACTAAATGGCAGGTTAGGTTAGAGAGGCTGGTGCCACTTATCAAGTGGTACCAATTGCCCACGGCTACCAACACAACTTTCAAAATTTCCCGTTTCTTTGAATCACTCTGTATATTACGAGCTCAAAAAATGTATAAATTAAATAAAATAAAATTGTCAGCCAGTACTTTTTATTTTAATATTTCGATTTTTTTTTACAAATACACGATTGTTTAATAATTATTTAAAAAAAAAAATGGAACCCACATCAAGACCATGAAATGTGATGCACGTATATAAAATTCCCACTGTCCCTGCCGATGCTGTATATTATGTGTAATGTACATTGGGTCTGAAAAGTTTAAAACGAGATATCTCGATTTTTAATGATTTTATTAACAGTGCGACATATCTTACACAGAAAATCACATAACCTGCCCTACAAAGGACCATATAACCTCATCTAACATGACGTATACTTATAGAATATCAGGATTCCTTCCCACTGTCCGTACCTAACCGACGGACGGCGAAATTTTTTTTGGCAATTTTCAGACCGAATTTTTGTGTCTGAAAAGTTTTACAACATATCATGGTACCACCGCGAAAAGCAGCTGCGTTGATTTCAACCAGATTTATTTCAATCGGATTAATAGAAAAAAAATGCGCAAACATAAAAAAATATATATAGATCGAATACATAAACTTCTTTTTCGAAGGCTGTAAATAAAATAGTTTATAATTTTATAAATGGTTTTTTTGCCACAAAACCTTTTCAGGCTAACCGTAACCTGCAAACCTGGCGGCCTGCGAGTTTAAGACCTATGTTTCAGAATTTTTATGAATAAGGTTTAGCGTTTTACATGATAAATTTAATTAATTGATTAGTAATTTGTTTAATGAAGTTCTGTTATAATTACTATTATTTTATAACAAATGAATGGAATATTTTGAGGAAAGTTAATTAGCGAACAGAATTTATGATAACAGTATATCAATATGTAATTGTCTCATTAAATCATATATTCTATTTATTAGTGTAATTGTTAGGATTACTTTAATTTTAAATTATTTTTTATTTTTAATAAAAAACAATTTAAAAGAAATAGTAAGATAAATTTAATTCAGTCTTAAGTTTTTTCTTTTAAATTACGAAGCGTTATTAACCTTCATAGATGCTGTTAACGATGATTATAATATTTTTTAATAGTTTTAATTTGTTTTTGTATGCGTTACTCGTTTAAATGCAAAATAAAATATATGCAAAAAATTAAATTCTTACGAAATTAATTTAGTATTTTTCCCAATTGTGAGAAGAAACGTAAAATTTTCAGTAATAAAATTCTAAATACTAATAAAAAAGCAATTCAAAGACAATTTCCATTTTTTTTAATCTTGATTAACACTTTTCAAAAAAATTGTATTCAGTATTTATAAAAAAAATATTGTAAAAAATGTTTTAATTCCTCAATATACTAGCAAATTTCTTTTGTATATTAAATTTCTCTCCTTATTAGAGATGTGAGCTTTTGAGCTTTTAACATCCATTTTTTTTTAGATTTTCCGAAAAATAACTAAATTCTTTAAGAGTTAAAAACGAATTATAAATATATAACTCCCAAATCGTGAAATCGATATTATTTTGTTTTAAATCTAATACTTATATCGATTTTTGTTTGAGTTACACAAATATTTGTGTTTTTGTTAATTTATTTATCACTAAAACACTAGTAATACTAACTTATCGATTGATCAAACTATGTAAAACTATTTTGTGTAAACCATACCAATTTTTATGTAAAATTCGTAAAAAAATGCTATCAACCGAGCCTCGAGTTAACTCATTAATAATTTAAAATGTTATTCATTAAAAATAATACACCCAAATTAATTACTAACAAGCTAAAGAGAGGTGATGATCACCTTTAATTTAATAACACTTTCAAATCCCGTGGTCTGACTTTTTATTTAACGATTACTATTTTTAAAAAATAACCTTATTGTGATTAGGCATTTTTTTTGTTAAACTAATACTCCTATTTTACGTTAAGTTTTAAATGCGATGAATTTTCTTTGAATTTATTAACAAGGTCTGATCATGAAGTGATCTTTTTATAACAAGCTGTACATTCAAATATTTTGTTGTGGAATTCGAAGGCAGTGTTAAATTAAAAATAATTTAAATCTTATTTTTTTGTTTAATTTATTTTATATTAATAATGAAGTAAATACACCATATTAATAAAGTATAGAAAACCTGTCAATAACTTTTTAATCGTTAAATTTAAAAAGCGTACTTGTCGAAAACGATCCATCTCAAGCCTCGACTAAGTTGCAATCTGGGTTGTACCTTTTAGCCTAGTCGTTGTGGAAATGGAAAATAACGATCAATCAAGCAAAATAATCGATTCATATGACATTCGCAATGAGAAGAGCTGATTGCCAAGAAATTAATTTACATTAAAGTTACATCCCACGAGCTAAAAGTGTATGGTATTTAGGTCGTACCTAAATCATCGTATATCACGGAAGATGCACATTAAAGAAAAAAGGTCATGGAAAATTGTTATTCTTCCCCGAACCTTTTTGTTAAATTTTTAAGACGTGATACACTTTCTGTTGGTACTGCAAAGAAAAATTGGAAAAATTTATGCAAGGAAATGTTGGAAGATCAAATTGAAAAAAGGTGAAATTACATTTTCAACTTGCAATAATTTGTTGTGTCTTATGCAAAGACAGATAAGATGTAGTAATGCTTTCTTCCCTCCATGATTGTCCAAATTTTGTGAAAGCGGTTCCACAAAGGGAAAAACGAAAACCAAACCCCAAAGTAAAGTTAAAACCAAATGTTGTAACTAATTACAGCCGATTTATGTGTGGTTTAAACAGACAAGACCAGAAATTCTGTGCTTACCTTGTAATGCAGCGCTATGCAATTTTTAGATCAAGCCCTGTCGTAAGCATAAGCATCCTTGTTGACTGCGGCGAGACGTCACTTTGGGATAGACAGAACAAGGTTTTAGGATCTTTTGGAAATCTTTAGGATCTTTTAGGTTTTTGGAAATCCTTATTTTAGAAGGTATGAGGACCATCCACGATATACTGCATCTGTAGGTATTTGTACCCGACGTTTACTACACCTCCTGAATTTTGACGCACCTTCTATTTTTTAATACATCTGTGTTTATGTCCTCCATGGGGAATAAATCTTATAAATTTTATGTTTGATCTCTAAAATCGGTTTTGACATACTCCAACCGATTCCAACTCTGGGGTAAGGCAAGTACCAGCAATACAAAGATTATTTAGCGTTTTCCAAATAAATTTCGAACATGCATTACACAGGCGCCGTGGCGCGTATTACACAGAACAACGAGGTTCACGAATACTTAGGATTGCCGTGCGTTCGAGAGGAAGTCGATCTATCTGCAACTAAATACAAAATAAGACTTAACGACCACATAAATTATCTAGCTGTTAACCTCTTAGACAGTGGGGAAATATAATTAAATAATTAGTGTATTTACATCTATTAACACGCTATCCTAGTGATTGAAAGTATTAAATACATTACAATTTGCCTATCCAACGTTTTAAAAAAATCTTGTTTTGTATAAGATAAGCAGGAAATTGTAAATTGGGGAAACCAGTTATTTATTCGAGAAAAATCAATATAGAATTGATTTAAAAATACTGTTACATGATTGGAAAAGATATAAATTTTACATTTCATGGTACAAAGTGTTTCTCCTAAAATCAAATATTATTATAGTAATAATAATAATAATAATAATAATAATAATAATAATAATAATAATAATAATAATAATAATAATAATAATAATAATAATAATAATAATAGGATTTTTATTATTTTATTTCAGAGAATTTATTAATAAATTTCCTTTAAATTGAAATATTTACATAAATATGTGTATAAAGGTACCAAGAGAGTAGTTATAATTATAACACCGGAGTAATATTATATAGTTACAGCATAGAAGTGGTAAAAAAGGGGAGGTTAAAGTGTATAGAATGAAAATAAGAGAAAACTCATTTTCCGACCATTTGCTCATAATAAAATATAGCTATAGTTCATATGGGAAAGGTAATCCGAATAATATTGGTGATGATGAGACGAAGAGAGGATGTTTGAAAAAGAGAGAGGGGAAGATATATATATATATATACATATAGAAGAAAGGTAGGTATGAGAAGGGGGGGGGGGGCTTGTTATATTAGCTCTCGAATGAGTGCCCCGTTGATCACTAATTAAAACATTAATTCGATACAACGCCGTACCCCCAACCGTTATAAACGGTATATACCTACTGTATTCATTGTACGTTGTAGGTAAGCTACAATGCAGCTCACCGGCGTACGATGGTGGTTGGTACGCGGCTACAGGAGGCAGGTTGTAACATAAAACAATACCGGGTCAAATTTGTTATGATTTCAAATCTGCTCTAAGCGATATGAACTTGCCTCTAAACCGACCATTGTGTTTCACAATACTCAATCCCCTCTTGCATTACTTATGTCCATCCCTTCACCCCTTCTCGCGTTCTCACAGTCATCTCAACTTTACAATCATTATTAGCAGCAGTTAACTACCGACCCTTCTATAGACTGCGGCTCTGTACAACTGTTCTTTTTTTTGTTCGTTTCAATTCTAAATATAAAGTAAATTAAACTGCTTTTTAATAAAGGTAAACCCATTTTCTACTTATATAACACGAACGAATGAATGTGTTTTATTTGTATATAATTCTACTTACGCTTATAAAATAACCAGTAATACATTTTTGGTATTGTTTTATATTGTATCAGTCAGGCATGCGATGTGGAAAACTATACATGGTTGACTTACTCAAAGGGTAATAATTTTTTTTATGAAATTTTAATAATGGTTTCACTATTATAAAAGGCAGTGGAACTTATTTATACCTTTGTAAATATATTGAGATAACGTTCATTGATTCTTGTCCTTCTATGTGATTTTTTTTTTAAATTATTTACATGCAAAAATTTTAATGCACTGTTAAAATAGTTTCGTCTAAAATCCTGGCAATTAATTTTCCATTTTTAATAGTTGTTTATAATTTCTTACGTAGTATATCATAATTCTGGAACGTATAAAGACTTTGTATTTTAAATTATAAATTTATTTTCTTGGGTATATTCTTATAAACTGGTTTTGAAACAGAATGTTGCCTGTTAGTATGATTTATTATTGAACATTTTTCATAATATTAAGAAAAAATAAGCTTTTTTCTTTTATAACTCTAATATGATGATTACTATTAGCTGAAAATACTTCTTTTTTTTGTCTAGTTTCTTATTGCAATATTTTTACTTTTCCACGAGACTTTATGGTTTCCTTGTTTGTTTGCGTATTAGAATTTTATTACATAAAGATTTTTTGGCGATTTAACATGAGATGTAAGTCAATCTTGAAATTATCATAGCATCCCCAAGAAATTTTATGCCAGTGTTTCTTTATAATACACTTTATAATTAATGTACTATTGTTAATTTTATAAACTTTTAATTTTTCCAATTTTTTTTCTTAGAATCAATCTTTATAAAAAAAATTTCTTTTTAATTTCAGAATAAATATAATATGAGACATTTTTTTTTGTTTTGACATTGTTGATTTATTTTACTATCAGTTATTAAGTGGTTAGTAGTGAAACTCTATCATAGCTGTAACAAATAAACATATTTTGTTTGGAGAATTAAGTCATGATTATACTTTAAAAATCTTTGTCTAGGTTTATCTTTCCAGAATTTACGTAACAATTTTTTCTACATTTTTACAATAGCTCCCACAAAATATTTATATTAATACATAACATATTAATATAGAAACTTTTATTAACGCAAGATTTATGTAATTATAAAAAAAAAATTATTATAAATATAATAACAGAATGATTAAACAGAATCTTCATATAATAAAATATATGCATATTAAAATCATTTAAAAATTATATATATCTTGCCGTAACTTTTTATAAATAATTTTACAATGTTTTGCTGTTCAAAATATTAGGTTTACAAAAAAATCGAGATTTTGTTATAATTCCTTTTGGAAGAGGTGCATAGTGCTGAATTAAGGTTAGCATCAAAGAGCAACGAGAGAACAGTTTTATTTACGCGCATGACCATACATTGATTTCATGCGTTTCCACTTGACAGAGCCACTAGTAAAGATGACGACTCCTGAACAAAAAACCCTTCTATATTTTTAAATTAGCCAAATACGAATCTGTAGTTAAAGTACAACGTGCATTTCGTAGAAAGTTTAATCGTGATTTCCTAGCGATAATAACATTCATTATTGGAAGAATCAGTTTGAAAGTACCGAATGTCTTTTAAAGGGAAGTGTACGGGACGGACGATCAGGAGAAAGCTTTAAACCTGTTAGGGAGTCTTTTCTGCGCAATCCTACATAATCGGTTAGGAAGGCAAGCTGGGAAACAGCAATGCCGGTGATGACAGTGTGGAATATTTTAAGGAAACGATTACATACGAATCCATATCGCTTTCAGCTGTTACAAAAGGTTTTGAAGCCGACTACGCTGCACGTGCGGACTTCGCAATCAAAATTTTGCAGCTAGAAGATGATGACTTTCGTGATCGTAAGAGTATTGTGTTTATCATAGTGATGAGTCAACATTTCATTCTAATATACATACTATCCGTATCTAGGAATCTAAAGATTCCCATTAATTCTTACAATGCGAAAGGGACTCCCCAAAATTGAGGTGTTTTCCGTGCAATATCCCGATAGAATGTTTACGGTCCGTTCTTTTTCGTTGAAACAAGGGAAACAGGAATTGCTTATTTGATTATGCTACGAACAAGAGAATTTTATTTGACAAGACGGTTCACCTCTTCACCTGCATAACTCTGTACTAGATTGTTTGAATCCAGCGATTCCTCAACATCGCTAAGTTGGTCGGCTTAGGCCCCATGACAGCTAGTATTTGCGGTGGTCTTTATAGTCACCCGATCTGCTCCACCCCCCTCCCACCTCTTGTGATTGTTTGTAGTTTTATAAAGGATTTGTGTACCTCCCCGATTTCAGGCCACCCTACTGATCTACTCGATTTCAGGCACAGAATTGAAGCATCTGTCGCTTCCATTATTCCAGACATGCTGTATGGGATAATGGGACTTAAACGACATGTTTAAAGTATGGGACAATTGGAAGTATGTTGTGTGACGAAAGGTAACTCACATTGAACACTCATAGGGATAAACTGTAAGAGTTACTGTTTCATTCATTTTACCTGTGATTCACTACTTTAAGTTAAAATTAAGAAAAATTAAATAGCTTTAAAACCCTGATTTTTTTTGGATACACTGTACACAGACCACAGTTAATCATTATATCTCAAATCGTTTGATTTTATTAGTAGATAATCGATTTCGTAAATTATAAATTTGTCAAACACTCTTTCAATAATAGATAATAGCTAAAGTTAATAAGAGTTAATTTATAAATAAAACTTTTTAATTCATAGGTTAGGTTATCGAAAACATAGTTGGAAAGTACCTGTAATTTCAAATTCTAAATCTAAGAAAAGTTATGAAAACTGAATTTTATCAGTGACGTTAGGTGAAAAGTTTGAAATACAATAAGAGGAAACCTCAAGTCCAGTCTTATTTTATTACCTATCATCTATCCTGTCAACTTATGAAATTTTATTTCATTACTGAAAATTACGTTCAAAGAACGCATAAAAAATAATTTTACGATGCAAAATCTAAAGTAAATTACCCTTTCTAGACTATCTTTTAATAACAAATTTTGCAAATATATAAATTTTCAAAAATATTTATTAAATGTGCCCTTATATCTTTTCATTTTCCACGTCCAGTTTTGGTTTTATAAACTATCGGTTATCTACTTCTCGGTATTTTTTCAGATCATAAAAAAAAGCTATTCCAGTCGGTAATAAATATTTTTTAAATAAAACAATTTTAAAAACTGAATAAGAAAATGTGTGCAGTAATTAAAAATAATTATTGCTAAAACGGGAACGAAATGGTATTAGAGAAATTTAAAAAAAAATTATTGCCACATTTATTAAATTTAAAATTCATTACAATGAATGATTACAGTGATGAAATCCAAATAGGTAAATCACGATTTTTATTAAGAAATGTTTTAACATTAAGATAACCAGACAGTCATGTTATCCGATTTTTTCTACCTGGATTCACCAATATGTTTCTATAGTGCGTAAAAATTAGAATTATTAAAAAATAATAAAGAGATATTATGTCAGATATTTTTAGAATCAATTAGAAAAAGAATTATGTAAAACAATATACCTAATTACCAATTGAATTACCAGATGGAAGTAGTAGAATCACAAGTATCAAGAATTTTAATTGGATATTAAATTAGAATTGAGAATGAGTGTTGAGTTAAATGTAAACAACAAGGGTTTTTTGATTGATTGATTTATTTATTATTTGGAAAGATTAAGACCATAAGGTCTTCTCCTTATCTAACTGGTTTAAATACATTAACAAAACATAATATATATCTGCTGTTTGTTAACTTACATATGTAAAAAATATAAAATGTCTTATGTACAAAAATAAAAATCGCTCAAAAATGTATCTATTAGTTTTCCTTACAAATATACTACTGATGAATAAAGCTTTATATGTTAAACTTACATATCCTTATACATTAAGCTAATATATAAAGCTTATTAAATTCTAAACCAAATTCAAATATTACATACGAATGCAAAAATTCCTTTTTGGAAAAATTCTGAATTTTTATTACAATTTTAAATTAAATTTTCAACCTTAAATGTAATCCTAAATCCGTAAAAACAAAAATGATTATGTAGTTACCTTAAAAACTTATTTTATATCTAAAATTAATAATTTAAAAAGTCAAAACCAAACTCAAATATTGTAATATACAAAAATAAAGTTTGCTGAAAAACAGCCGATATATAAAAAAAAATAAAAATGAATCTTTTAATCAATCTATAGAATTACTTAAAATATTCATCTGTATGATCTCAATATTAAAAAATATCCCAAAATAATTTGTTTATTAAATGCTTTACAAAATTACAATACAACTGCAATTACTAAAATTGTCAACCATAATGTCATGTTTTTACATGAAAGGTACATAATATCTTTTTATTAATAATTCTTATCGAAAACTTTTAATCTTTTAACATCATCAAACTATCAATCTGCTTCTCAATTTCATTTATTAATCTCGTATAATAAACATGAAAAGACTAATAAAATACTTGTTCAATGACGGGAAACTTGCAGTAAGTAATCAGGTGTTCGTATCTCCACTGGATGCAAATTTCTAATATTTGTATATATACAAATAAATACAATGGCTGCTGATTAAGTAAATATTAAAGTCAAAACAGCAACATAATAATCACGACGTTCATTTATCTTTAACCAATTCATAAATTTATAATATGACGTCACATCACAGTCAAAAAGCAAAACATGGTAAAACGTAAACAAGCATTCTGCACTCTTGGGCTAAATAGAAGATTTTACACTTCCTATATCGGTGTAAGCAGCGATACCATAGCAAACGAGAGAAAATAAAAGAGAATTTAGTGATTTCTTCTTTTACTGGACATCGAGACATTACGAACTTCGTAACTGATAAACATTTTTACTGAAAATTTTTGTCTCCCAGGATAGGTCTTGATGTATGTGCAATCTCAATTTCTAATTATTCTTACGCTTTCCAAAGGTTTATTATTAATTAATATAGAAGAAAGTGAATTATAGTCAATCTTGTTCAATAATTTACCGTAACCTACATTTACTAATACTCAGATCTAAAAAAAATGATCAGAGCAGCATCTAAAAAGTTTATTAGTTCTTAATTGATTATATTTATAGTAATTTCCAGTTGCTCAATCGTACAACTTAAATATACTTGCAAGTCATCAGCAAATAACATTAACCTTGCTCCAAAAAATATTCTTGTAACAAAATTTATAAATAATGAGAACAGCAATGCTGAGAAAGTCGACCCTAAGGCATTCCTCCAAAACCTTTGATCAGGAATTTGTTCTTTCCGAAGCAGTCCCGACACATTGATATCTGTCAGATAAAAATGACTGAAACCACTTGCATAACTCTTCTGAGAAATTAAAGCACCGTAGTACCTGCACAAGAAGTTCATAGTAAACAAAATCAAATGCACATTTGAAATCAATCAAAACTAAAATAGTAATCTCTCGTCTGTCCAAGGCACTTCTCACATCATCAAGGATTAAGGCTATCTGGAGGATTATGAAGTTCTTTATATACTGACTGAAAAAATAGTCATATTATTTTTACAGTGGTAATAGTAAATTACGAAATCACTAATTTATCAAAGGTTTTTCCTGTAACTGATAAAATATTTATAGATTTATAATCTCTAGCTGTTTCTGACATAGGTTTTATCTTAAACAGAAAACATATTGCTGACTTCCATAGAGACGGATATTCACTTTCTTCTATTGAGGAATTACAGATATGTAATAAAACAGAAACTATTACAGGCTGAAAAAATCTAATAAGTCTTATAGAAATTACATCAATCCTAGTCACATGATTAATATGACTTCTTGTTGACATCAACTATAGATTTTGACATTAACGATATCAAAATCATTTATAAAATCAAAGTTAAATGTTATCTATTTGGGATATCTAATTTGATAATCTATTACGTTTTCTGAAGAGTGTAGTTGTACTTGACATGAATCTTGTAATACATGTTATGTTTGATATAATCTGATTAATACTGAAGAAATAGAAGAGTAAAAATGCTTCCCGTTGTCTCCATCACTCTTCCAAAAAAAAAAAAAAAACGATTGCATGTCAGTATTATAAGTACACAAAATACAGTTGACATTCAGATAAGATCACTTTCTCTGAAAATAATGATGTTAAATACACTCAGCCTCTTTTGTGAACAGAATGAATGGTTAAACATCGCTTGCATTTCAGTGGGCTTGTCATGCCAGTATACAATAGTATATTTGATTTATTAAATTAGGTAATGAAATACTCCACTCATTTTACTTAGAAAGCCTAACACGGGATGCTTGTTTTTTTTAAAGATGACTGTGTAATTTTGGGAATTGATTTGTTACTCGTGTCAAGTTGCATACAATCGTTATGGTTGTGGTATTTATCACATACAATGAATATATGAAAGTACATGCATATAATTTTTTGTTAGATATGTTGACATAATTGAATTTCAACTACAGTGTGATTTCATAATCTGTGTTTTATATTGTACTTCTTTCTCGTTAAATTTTAAGTTTCAATTGTTTTGATGATGTAAAATATTTTCCCTATAACTTTTTTTTTAATCTTATACGTAATTTCAAAATGCTCTTTCCTCGTTAATTAATTTTTTATGAGACACCCAGCACTTTCAGAGTAAACCAATTTTAGAAAATTAAAGCATAAATGAAAATGATGTTTAATTAAAAAGTACTGGAAATGATTTTTTTTCTGATTAACTACTACCAATCTGATGTATTTGTGTAGCCCATCGGAATAGAATTCGTTTTAAATTAATTATGAATATTTTCTGGCCATCGTGTTAATTGGGATTCCAATTACCAGAGGTTTCTCGGAGTTTTCCAGTCTCGGTAATTAACTGGTAAAATCAAAAGTATTGTAATTATATTCGGTTGAACAGATAATAACTCTGAAAGTATTACTCTATTTCAAAATAATATAGCTCTCGATAAATTACGCAAATTAACAGCAGGTATTAATTACAATGGCCAATTAGGATGAATGAATTTCTATTCTTTTTTTTTTAATCTTTTTTAGCCAAAAAGGGTATTTAATCCTCAGTAATATTTATATAACGTCGCTAAGAATCTGCTCTAGTTTAAAGATTACTACTACTCACTGATTTTCTGCTTACATTTCATCCCTGTCTATACTTATCTATGTCTATTGTTATATTCCTGTGTATTATTTTTGTATTGACAAACTCTGCTTATAATGGTAATGAGGAATATGAACAAAAAACGCTCTTGTGGCTTGCAGTAGGAATTTATGCTTGTAGAATACAATCATTTTGATAAAACAGAATTAAAATTTTTCCCCTTATATAATATAGCTTACAGTTATCTCAAAAATTATTGGACAGTTATCTCAAACAGTTATTGGACGATTTGGAATAACTCTGATTTACTAAGTTATAAATAGATAATTCATTAAGAAAGAATTTTTTCCAGAAAACAATTTAGTACATTAATAACAATACAATTTAATAATAATTATGCCTGCTGAAAATGATTATTATAATTATTACATTTCTTTATTTCACTCTGTTTTCTTGCCACTAAGTTAAAAAGTTTTCTTTTTATTTTTAATCTAAACTGTAAATGTTGAAGTTTCGACGTCAAATCTGCGGCAACATTGCGCGAAAAAATTGATTTGCTAGTCACTTTTAGTCTCCAAATTTTTATATATTGTTAAAACAACTTAATAGTTCGCTAAATAAAGTATTATTCAATTTCAGATACACAAAATAAAGATGTCATACTGTAATGAAATAAACGGCAAAGTTAATTGCATTTAGATATCAACTGGTTTAAATACGGCACAGTTTAATCAATTATTTATCTACTTAAATGTATAAAATATTGATTTACATATTCTACAAATAACCGTTAACGCGAAGTAAACCTATTTCATATTAAAATTAATAAGATAATTTATAATGGAACGGGAAGGAAACTCAATAAAGAAACAATTTACTCTGTTTTTCTCAAATAAAAAAAGGATACAAACATACTGC